>NW_027413390.1:0-64330 GCF_048544455.1 Silene latifolia | reverse complement strand
TTAAACCATTTGCCATTGTTTATTAGTCCCTGTGACTCGTTGTGTAAACCATTTGTCCTTGTTATTGTGACTTGTCGTGTGAACCATTTTTCCTTTTTCATTAGTCCTTGTGACTCGTTGGTGAACCAATTGTCCTTGTTCATTAGTCCTTGTGACTCGTTGTGTAAACTATTTGTCCTTGTTCATTAGTCCTTGTGACTCGTTGTATGAACCATTTGTCCTTGTTCTTTAGTCCTTGTGAATCATTGTGTAAACTATTTGTCCTTGTTCTTTAGACCTTGTGACTCGTTGTGTGAACCATTTGTCCTTGTTTATTAGTCCTTGTGATTCGTTGTGTAAACCATTTGTCCTTGTTATTGTGACTTGTTGTGTGAATCATTTATCCTTGCTCATTAGTCCTTGTGACTCGTTGTGTGAACCATTTGTCCTTGTTCATTAGTCCTTGTGACTCGTTGTGTAAACTATTTGTCCTTGTTCTTTAGACCTTATGACTCGTTGTGTGACCCATTTGTCCTTGTTCTTTAGTCCCTGTGACTCGTTGTTTAAACTATTTGTCCTTGTTCTTTAGACCTTGTGACTCGTTGTGTGAACCATTTGTCCTTGTTTATTAGTCCTTGTGATTCGTTGTGTAAACCATTTGTCCTTGTTATTGTGACTTGTTGTGTGAATCATTTTGTAATACTCCGTATTTATGGTCTTGGGGGTACTCTATCGAGTAGCCCTTACTCTGTCGAGTAAGGGTATGTTGCAGAATAAAATAGTTTCTGACCTGTTGGGCACTCGATCGAGTAGCTGGGGCACTCGATCGAGTAGGGTGGTACTCGATCGAGTACCTTGGGTACTCGATCGAGTGTCCCATTTCTGAGGGAGTTTTTCGCGGGTTTTGTTAATTATGCGATTAGGGTATTTAAACTTAATCGTCGTTGTTTTAATTCACTTTTACCAAAACCTAAAACCTGTTTAAGAGAGAAAGCAGTCAGTCATCTTCCTAATCGCATCCTTAACAATTCCCGGAGTTCAGACGGTCAGTTCGCATCGTAGTTCGTGTCGTTGGATTCCTTGTGTCAAGGGTAAGCTTTTAATATAATTTATATAATGTTTTGCTAGGTTTGGTCAAACCCTAATTTGGGATTTGGGGGTTTTATGAATAGTAAGTAATTGGTAGTCTTTATGTGTTATATGTTAGGAGGAGAATTCGTAGAAGAGGCGTTTTGAGACAAATTTGTAGATACCGTCTGCGTGTTGTGCTTTCCAGGTAGGATTTCCTACTCGGTATTAGTCCCATAATGGGATATTGGTGATGTCTTTGTAGTTAGTTGCGTGATATAATGATTGTGTTTGTAATTGTGCTTGTGGTTGTGTTGTTGATGGTTCTCGAGATGCGTTCTCGGCTGAGTGGGGTCACTTGCGGGAGTGATCTCACGCCCTAGTTTCGCCCTTCGTGGAACCCGCCACGAAAGGGGATGTGCACATTAATGGACAGGGTTATCGCTCGTACGATGAGCGGGGCTTAGGTGGGAACGGCTGCGGTCCCCCAGCATCGCGGGGTCCAAAGGACGATCGGTATTGAGATGATGGGAGTTGGTGGTGTTGTGTGTGTGTGACAGTTCAATTTGTCTGTTTGTCTTATTGTTGTTATCTATATTGATTGTGTGATTAGTCTTGACCCCGTGTTGTTTTGTAAACCTGCGGTGATCCATTCGGGGATGGTGAGCGGATATTGAACAGTATAGAGATGATATCTGGGATAGGCTGGGATGGTCACGACATGACGATAGAGTCTTCCGCTGTAGTTTAGCATTTATTTACATTTCAGTTGAGAACGGATAGTTTGGAATAATGTATTGTACTTTCAGTTTGGTTTCGAGGATTGTACTTATTCATTAAACTACTTATAATAAATGTTGTTTCTGTTTTGTCTATTTGATTATCATGCCTCGGGCAACCGAGATGGTGATGTCTTCATACCTGAGTGGTCCTGGTAAGGCACTCGGAGTATGGGGGTGTTACAAATGGTATCAGAGCGACGATCCTGAAACCTGTAACCAATGAACTTAATAGGGAGTCAATTAAAATGAACCCGGGGTAAAAGTTGTAGGAGCTAGTGCAAAGGCTTGGGAGACGTCCTAAAGTCGCGGGGGTTGCCCTACAACTTTGAACCGGTCACATGGGGAAAGTGTTTGTCGAGTCATCTGTATGTTTGATTAACGTGTGCAACAAAGTGATGAAGTGTGTTGATTGTTTGGTGTTGAAATAGGAAGTTGAGCAAGTGAAAGGATATGATATGTTGAACATGTTAGTGAGATGATAACATGTTGAATGATTTACAATGTGGCTTTAATAGCATGATAAATTGATCTTGTTGATAGTATAATAGATGCGTAGCATATGTATTCTGATAGCATGTGGTTTTGTAAAGTTAGCATGTTAGTATACGACGTAATATGCGGGTAGCTCTTACGTATTGGGGGTACTTGATCGAGTGAGGCTGACTCGATCGGGTAGGTTTTTGGCGATTTTGAGTCCAGAATCGAGTTTTGGGGCACTCGATCGAGTAACTAGGGGTACTCGATCGAGTAGAAATCACTCGATCGAGTAGCCTAGATACTCGATCGAGTGGGTTAGAGATCGAAGGTCCGTTTGGTTCTCGGAGTTTGGGTACTCGATCGAGTACATGGGGGCACTCGATCGAGTAGCCCGTTACTCGATCGAGTGGGTTTGGATACTCGATCGAGTAGGTTCTGGGCAGCGTGTTTTCGTGTTTTGAGGTTTAGCACGCGTGTTTATGTTTATCCCTTTCTTATATAGCTTCAAGATGCCGCCCAAGAGAAATGCTTTGTACGCGAGAGCTGAGCTTATGACTACGGATGACATCGTTAAGATGTTGGAACACCAGGACGCTCTTCTTACGAGACCCCGAAGAGAGTGAATGAGGACAAGGATAAGAGTAAGGAGAAGGAGGTTGACCATGCTAAAGTCAGCCTCTATATTGCGAGGTTTAACCCGAAGGAGTACAAGGGAGTTGAGGAGCCTAACCATCTTGATAGTTGGTGAGGGAGATGGAGAACATACTAGATTTAGTTCACTTGTCCCGATGAGATGAGAGTGGATCGGTGCATTTTATCCGAGGGAGGCGGTGGCAAGTGGTGGGATTCCGTGAAAGTGAGTGCCAAGGAGATATATACCAACCAGGGGTTACCTGCTATACCTTGGGAGGAGTTTCGTAGGGGGTTTGTGAGGAAGGAGTTCGTACCCGAGCATGTGAGGAGTAAGTTGAGAGAGGAGTTCGACAAGTTTAAGATGATCACGAGATGTCTGTGGTGAGTACTACGAGACAGTTCAATGAGAAATCCAGATATCTTTGAGGATATGGGTTTGAGTGAGGAGAATCTGGCTTTGAGGTTTGAGAGAGGGCTAACCACGAAAATTATGGATAAGTTACCCGTGGGAGTCCTTACTGATGTGAAGGAAGCATATGAGAGGGCTGGGAGAGCTGAGAGGCTAGTGGAGATGGCTCAGGAGAGGTCAGGTGGAGAAAAGAGGAAGTCTGAGAGCGAGGGTGGGGGCCAATCTAATTTCAAGAAAGGCAACCACAATCAATCTAAGGGATTTTCTTCTGGGTCTGGGTTTAGTCTTTGGAACTTCCTTTGGGCGAGGTCGTGGGAGTGTGAGCAACAGGGGGAGTGACTCGCTTTGGTTGTGGTGGCGTAGGCCACAAGAGACATGAGTGCACGAGCGCACCGGGATCCTTTCGAGACTGCGCGAGCTTTGCAAGCAACAGACCCGGGATCATGGCCAAACCGGGAGGTCGAGCTACCAGTGGGAGGCAACCACAACGGCGGTAATTCTTATCAGAAGACACCGATGAACAACAACAACAATCAAGGGTCGGGTGCTAAGCCGACCGCATCAGCTAGTACTGTCCAGGGAGGTGACAAGAAGGCAGCTGAGGAGGATGCGCACGTTATCACCGGTACATTCCTTGTTAATGGTATTCCTACGTTTGTTTTGTTTGATTCGGGGGCTTCTCAATCGTTTGTGTCTTCGAGTCATGTAAAACAGTTTGGTTTGAGAGTATATGAGTCTGTTAGGGAGCAAGTTTTCATACCTTCAGGTGAGTCTGTATCGTGTGGGAGGTTGTTTAGAGATGTATCTTTGATAGTTGGGCAAGTCGATTTCCCTGTAGACTTGCTAGAGTTTCCTTTTAATGGTTTTGAGATGATAGTTGGGATGGATTGGTTAGGAAAGTATAAGGCTAAGATAGACTGTCATCAAAAGAGAGTGTCCCTAAGAGGTCCTAGGGGTGTAAGTGTGTCTTATCGTGGGTTTCTAGTCAAACCCAAAGTTAAGTTGATTGCAAATTGTCACTTTGAAGTCGTATCTGAGGAAGGGATGTCCTCTGATTTTGTGCCATGTGAGAGATGACCGGATAGAGAGCCGGCGATTGACGAGATACCATGGTGGGAGAGTATGCGAGATGTTTTTCCGAGAGGAGATTCCGGGTTGCCACCGAAGAGGGAGATAGATTTCACCGTTGAGTTGAAGCCGGGGACGGGGCCAATCTCTAAGGCACCGTACCGTATGGGTCCTAAGGAGATGGAGGAGCTTAGGAAGCAGTTGGATGATTTGATAGAGAAGGGATACATTAGACCAAGTGTATCGCCTTGGGGAGCACCAGTTCTTTTCGTGAAGAAGAAGGATGGAACTTTGAGGTTATGCATGGACTACCGGAGGTGAACCGTGTGACGATAAAGAACAAGTATCCTTTGCCAAGGATAGATGACCTGTTTGATCAGTTGAGTGGTGCAACGGTCTTTTCTAAGATCGATTTGAGGTCGGGGTACCATCAGGTGAAGATTAGAGATGTGGACATACCGAAGACAGCTTTCACGTCGAGGTATGGCCACTATGAGTATGTGGTGATGCCATTTGGGTTGTCTAATGCGCCGGCGGTGTTTATGGATTTGATGAATAGAATCTTGAGACGTTCTTGGACCATTTGTGGTGGTGTTTATCGATGACATCTTAGTCTACTCTAAGACTAAGGAGGAGCATGAGGAGCATCCGAGGATCGTGTTGCAGACTTTGAGGGATCATGAGTTGTATGCTAAGCTGTCCAAGTGTGAGTTACGTTAGAGAAAGTTGCTTTTAAAGGGGGGCATGTAATCTCTAAAGATGGAGTAGTTGTGGATCCGGCGAAGATTGAGGCGGTGACAAAGTGGGAAGCACCGAAGAATGTTCTTTGAGGTTAGGAGTTTCTTGGGTTTAGCTGGATACTACAGACGGTTCGTGAAAGATTTCTCCAAGATAGCTAGACCTATGACATCGTTGATGAGGAAAGAGAACAAGTTTCGTTGGGATGAGAGTTGTGAGACGGCGTTCCAAACCTTAAAGGAGCGTTTGACCACGCTCCCTGTCTTGGCATTACCTGAAGGGAGCGAGAATTTCGAGGTCTATACAGATGCCTCGAAGAATGGGTTGGGATGTGTGTTGATGCAGAATGGTAAAGTAATTGCCTATGCTTCTAGGCAGTTGAAGCCTTATGAGGAGAACTACCCTACTCATGACCTGGAGTTGGGTGCAGTGGTGTTTGCTCTCAAGATTTGGAGGCACTACCTTTATGGAGCAATCTTTAAGGTATTTTCTGATCACAAGAGTCTCAAGTACATCTTCACGCAGAAGGAGTTGAACATGAGACAGAGGAGGTGGATGGAGCTGATTGGTGATTACGACATGGAAATCATCTACCATGAAGGAAAGGCCAATGTTGTTGCTGATGCTTTGAGTAGAAAGAGTGTACATTCCTTGTGTACAACTCTATCTTTGATGAGGCCGAGGGATGAGGTAGCGAGCTTTGGGATTCATATGATACGAAAGGAGATGCTATGGGTGATATGACAAAGACACATGGAGTTTTATGATGATATTCGAGGTAAACAGGCTTTGGATCCTAAGATAGTGGAGTGGAGAGCCGGAGTAGAGAAAGGGACAGTGTCCCGGTTTTCCATTCATACGGATGGTAGCTTGAGGTTTGATGGTAGGTGGTGTGTTCCTAATGACGAGGAGTTGAAAAAGACAATCATGAAAGAAGCGCATTGCACACCATATTCGATTCATCCGGTGGAGACAAGCTTTACAAAGATTTGAAGAAAACGTTTTGGTGGCACAGGATGAAGAAAGAGATAGCTGAGTTTGTGTCCCGTTGTTTGACATGCCCGAGAGTTAAAGGGGAACAGAGAAGACCACAAGGTAAGGTTCAGTCTTTGGAGGTGCCCGAGTGGAAGTGGGAATCCATTTCCATGGATTTCATTGTGGGTTTACCTAAGAGTCAACAAGGTAACAATATGATTTGGGTGATAGTGGATCGCTTGACCAAGTCGGCTCACTTTGTTCCAATGAAAGATACATGGACTAAGGCACAATTGGCTATGGCCTATCGAAAGAACGTGCTTAAGTTACATGGAGTCCCTAAGGACATAGTGTCCGACAGAGATGCGAGGTTTATATCGAGGTTTTGGAAGGAGTTGCGGGAATCGTTGGGAACGACTTTGAAGATGAGTACAACATTTCATCCTGCGACAGATGGGCGACGAGAGAACAATCAAGACTCTTGAGGATATGTTGCGAGCTTGTGTGATGGATTTTGGTGGTAGGCGGGAGCGGAGGTTGGACTTGATAGAGTTTTCTTACAACAACAGCTATCACACCGGTATTGGTATGGCACCGTTTGAGGCTTTGTATGGGAGGAGATGTAGGAGTCCGATCTGTTGGGACGATAGTCTTTGAGGCGGTGGTTTTAGGACCAGAGATGGTACATGAGATGGTGGAACAGTTTAAGATGATCGAGAGAACGTATGAGAGCGACCCGGGATAGACGAAAGAGTTATGCGGATCTACATCGTCGGGACATAGAGTTTCAGGTTGGGGACAAGGTTCTTCTAAAAGTGTCTCCTATGCGAGGAGTTATGAGATTTGGGAAGAAAGGCAAGCTAAGCCAGAAGTTTATAGGGCCTTATGAGATCTTAGAGCGAGTTGGGGAAGTGGCTTATCGTTTGGCTTTACCGGCTGCTTTGGAGAGAGTGCATAATGTGTTTCATGTATCGCAGCTGCGGAAGTATGTGAGTGACCCGTCACATGTGTTGGAGGCAGAGAGCTTAGAGCTGGATGAGTCTTTATCGTACCTTGAGGTGCCTAAGCAGATCCTAGACCGAAAAGTTAGAAAGACCAGGAGTGGTGAGACAGTTTTGCTTAAGATCCTTTGGTCTAACCATGAGACTGAGGAAGCTACATGGGAGGCGGAGGATATCATGAAAGAGCGTTACCCTTTCCTTTTTTATCAGGTATGTATGGTTACGGGGACGTAACCTTGTTTCTTTTAGGGGGGTAGGAGATGATCGCGAGAGTTTTTAAGAGTTTTTACACCCCTTTTATGTGTTGTGTCGGTATGTTTGTCGGGATAAGTTGGGTTAGTAGCATGTTTTACGTTGTGTTTATTTTGACCTTCGAGTCGGGAAGCTTATGGGAGTACCTTTGTTTAGTAGTGGTTTGAACTTCGGGGACGAAGTTCCTTTTAAGGAGGGAAGACTGTAATACTCCGTATTTATGGTCTTGGGGGTACTCTATCGAGTAGCCCTTACTCTGTCGAGTAAGGGTATGTTGCGAAATAAAATAGTTTCGACTGTTGGGCACTCGATCGAGTAGCTGGGGCACTCGATCGAGTAGGGTGGTACTCGATCGAGTACCTTGGGTACTCGATCGAGTGTCCGGTTTACGGGGAGTTTTTCGCGGGTTTTGTTAATTATGCGATTAGGGTATTTAAACTTAATCGTCGTTGTTTTAATTCACTTTTACCAAAACCTAAAACCTGTTTAAGAGAGAAAGCGATCATCATCTTCCTAATCGCATCCTTAACAATTCCCGGAGTTCAGACGGTCAGTTCGCATCGTAGTTCGTGTCGTTGGATTCCTTGTGTCAAGGGTAAGCTTTTAATATAATTTATATAATGTTTTGCTAGGTTTGGTCAAACCCTAATTTGGGATTTGGGGGTTTTATGAATAGTAAGTAATTGGTAGTCTTTATGTGTTATATGTTAGGAGGAGAATTCGTAGAAGAGGCGTTTTGAGACAGCTGTAGATACCGTCTGCGTGTTGTGCTTTCCAGGTAGGATTTCCTACTCAGTATTAGTCCCATAATGGGATATTGGTGATGTGCTGTAGTTAGTTGCGTGATATGATGATTGTGTTTGTAATTGTGCTTGTGGTTGTGTTGTTGATGGTTCTCGAGATGCGTTCTCGGCTGAGTGGGGTCACTTGCGGGAGTGATCTCACGCCCTAGTTTCGCCCTTCGTGGAACCCGCCACGAAAGGGGATGTGCACATTAATGGATAGGGTTATCGCTCGTACGATGAGCGGGGCTTAGGTGGGAACAGGCTGCGGTCCCCCATCGGCGGTGGTCCGGTCCAAAGGTGGACGATCGGTATTGAGATGATGGGAGTTGGTGGTGTTGTGTGTGTGTGATTCGATTCAAATTTGTCTGTTTGTCTTATTGTTGTTATCTATATTGATTGTGTGATTAGTCTTGACCCGGTGTTGTTTTGTAAACCTGCGGTGATCCATTCGGGGATGGTGAGCGGATATTGAACAGTATAGAGATGATCTTTGGGATAGGCTGGGATGGCCACGACATGACGATAGAGTCTTCCGCTGTAGTTTAGCATTTATTTACATTTCAGTTGAGAACGGATAGTTTGGAATAATGTATTGTACTTTCAGTTTGGTTTCGAGGATTGTACTTATTCATTAAACTACTTATAATAAATGTTGTTTCTGTTTTGTCTATTTGATTATCATGCCTCGGGCAACCGAGATGGTGATGTCTTCATACCTGAGTGGTCCTGGTAAGGCACTCGGAGTATGGGGGTGTTACACATTTATCCTTGCTCATTAGTCCTTGTGACTCGTTGTGTGAACCATTTGTCCTTGTTCATTAGTCCTTGTGACTCGTTGTGTAAACTATTTGTCCTTGTTCTTTAGACCTTGTGACTCGTTGTGTGACCCATTTGTCCTTGTTCTTTAGTCCCTGTGACTCGTTGTTTAAACAATTTGTCCTTGTTTTTTAGTTCTTGTGACTCGTTGTGTAAACCATTTGTCCTTGTTATTGTGACTTGTTGTGTGAACCATTTTTCCTTGCTCATTAGTCCTTGTGACTCGTTGTGTAAACGATTTGTCCTTGTTCATTAGTCCTTGTGACTAGTTGTGTGAACCCTTTGTCCTTGTTCTTTAGTCCTTGTGACTCGTTGTTTAAACAATTTGTCCTTGTTGTTTAGTTCTTGTGACTCGTTGTGTAAACCATTTGTCCTTCTTATTGTGACTTATTATGTGAACCATTTTTCCTTGTTCATTAGTCCTTGTGACTCGTTGTTTGAATCATTTGTCCATGTTCATTAAACCTTCTAACTCGTTGTGTAAACTATTTGCCCTTGTTCATTAGTCCTTCTAAATCGTTGTGTGAGCCATTTATCCTTGTTCTTTAGTCCATGTGACTCGTTGTGTGAACCATTTGTCCTTGTTCATTAGTCTTGTGACTCTTTGTGTAAACCATTTGTCCTTGTGAGTCGTTGTGTAAACCCTTTGTCCTTGTTCGTTAGTCTATGTGACTCGTTGTTTAAACCATTTGTCCTTGTTTATTAGTCCTTGTGATTCGTTGTGTAAACCATTTGTCCTTGTTATAGTGACTTGTTGTGTGAATCATTTATCCTTGCTCCTTAGTCCTTGTGACTCGTTGCGTGAACCATTTGTCCTTTGTCATTAGTCCTTGTGACTCGTTGTGTAAAGTATTTGTCCTTGTTCTTTAGACCTTGTGACTCGTTGTGTGAACCATTTGTATTTGTTCTTTAGTCCTTGTGACTCGTTGTTTAAACCATTTGCCATTGTTTCTTAGTGCTTGTGACTCGTTGTGTAAACCATTTGTCCTTGTTATTGTGACTTGTTGTGTGAACCATTTTTCCTTTTTCATTAGTCCTTGTGACTCGTTGTGTGAACCAATTGTCCTTGTTCATTAGTCCTTATGACTCGTTATGTAAACTATTTGTCCTTGTTCTTTAGACTTTGTGACTCGTTGTGTGAACCATTTGTCCTTGTTCTTTTGTCCTTGTGAGTCGTTGTTTAAACAATTTGTCCTTGTTGTTTAGTTCTTGTGACTCGTTGTGAAAACCATTTGTCCTTGTTATTGTGACTTGTTATGTGAACATTTTTTTCCTTGTTCATTAATCCTTGCGACTCGTTGTGTGAATCATTTGTCCTTGTTCATTAGTCCTTCTAACTCGTTGTGTAAACTATTTGCCCTTGTTCATTAGTCCTTCTAAATCGTTGTGTGAGCCATATGTCCTTGTTCTTTAGTCCATGTCACTTGTTGTGTGAACCATTTGTCCTTGTTCAATAGTCTTGTGACTCGTTGTGTAAACCATTTGTCCTTGTGACTCATTGTGTAAACCATTTGTCCTTGTTCATTAGTCTATGTGACTCGTTGTTTAAACCATTTGTCCTTGTTTATTAGTCCTTGTGATTCGTTGTGTAAACCATTTGTCCTTGTTATTGTGACTTGTTGTGTGAATCATTTATCCTTGCTCATTAGTCCTTGTGACTCGTTGTGTGAAGCATTTGTCCTTGTTCATTAGTCCTTGTAACTCGTTGTGTAAACTATTTGTCCTTGTTCTTTAGACCTTGTGACTCGTTGTGCGAACCATTTGTATTTGTTTTTTAGTCCTTGTGACTCGTTGTTTAAACCATTTGCCATTGTTTATTAGTCCTTGTGACTCGTTGTGTAAACCATTTGTCCTTTTTATTGTGACTTGTCGTGTGAACCATTTTTCCTTTTTCATTAGTCCTTGTGACTCGTTGGTGAACCAATTGTCCTTGTTCATTAGTCCTTGTGACTCGTTGTGTAAACTATTTGTCCTTGTTCATTAGTCCTATTTGTCCATTTGTCCTCATTAGTCCTTGTGAATCGTTGTGTGACCCATTTATCCTTGTTCATTACCATTTGTCCATTTGTTCTTTTTAGTCCTTGTGATTCGTTGTGTAAACCATTTGTCCTTGTTCTTGTGACTTGTTGTGTGAATCATTTATCCTTGCTCATTAGTCCTTGTGACTCGTTGTGTGAACCATTTGTCCTTGTTTATTTGTCCTTGTTCTTTAGATTCGACTTGTGAACCATTTGTATTTGTTTTTTAAACCATTTGTCCTTTTTATTGTGACTTGTTGTGTGAACCATTTATCCTTGCTTTTTCCTTTTTCATTAGTCCTTGTGACTCTTTGTGTGAACCAATTGTCCTTGTTCATTAGTCCTTGTGATTCGTTGTGTAAACATTTGTCCTTGTTCATTAGTCCTTGTGACTCGTTGTATGAACCATTTGTCCTTGTTCTTTAGTCCTTGTGAATCATTGTGTAAACTATTTGTCCTTGTTCTTTGTAAACCATTTGTCCTTGTTCTTTGTGATTCGTTGTGTAAACCATTTGTCCTTGTTATTGTGACTTGTTGTGTGAACCATTTGTCCTTCTTCTTTAGTCCTTGTTACTCGATGTGTGAACCATTTGTCCTTGTTCATTAAACTAAACTTTTGTCCTTGTTCTTTAGACCTTGTGACTCGTTGTGTGAACCATTTGTCCTTGTTTATTAGTCCTTGTGATTCGTTGTTTAAACCATTTGTCCTTGTTATTGTGACTTGTTGTGTGAATCATTTATCCTTGTGATTCTTTAAACCATTTGTCCTTGTTATTGTGAATCATTTGTCCTTGCTCATTAGTCCTTGTGACTCGTTGTGTGAACCATTTGTCCTTGTTCATTAGTCCTTGTGACTCGTTGTGTAAACTATTTGTCCTTTGTTCTTTAGACCTTGTGACTCGTTGTGTGACCCATTTGTCCTTGTTCTTTAGTCCCTGTGACTCGTTGTTTAAACAATTTGTCCTTGTTTTTTAGTTCTTGTGACTCGTTGTGTAAACCATTTGTCCTTGTTATTGTGACTTGTTGTGTGAACCATTTTTCCTTGCTCATTAGTCCTTGTGACTCGTTGTGTAAACGATTTGTCCTTGTTCATTAGTCCTTGTGACTAGTTGTGTGAACCATTTGTCCTTGTTCTTTAGTCCTTGTGACTCGTTGTTTAAATAATTTGTCCTTGTTGTTTAGTTCTTGTGACTCGTTGTGTAAACCATTTGTCCTTCTTATTGTGACTTATTATGTGAACCATTTTTCCTTGTTCATTAGTCCTTGTGACTCGTTGTTTGAATCATTTGTCCATGTTCATTAAACCTTCTAACTCGTTGTGTAAACTATTTGCCCTTGTTCATTAGTCCTTCTAAATCGTTGTGTGAGCCATTTGTCCTTGTTCTTTAGTCCATGTGACTCGTTGTGTGAACCATTTGTCCTTGTTCATTAGTCTTGTGACTCTTTGTGTAAACCATTTGTCCTTGTGACTCGTTGTGTAAACCCTTTGTCCTTGTTCGTTAGTCTATGTGACTCGTTGTTTAAACCATTTGTCCTTGTTTATTAGTCCTTGTGATTCGTTGTGTAAACCATTTGTCCTTGTTATAGTGACTTGTTGTGTGAATCATTTATCCTTGCTCCTTAGTCCTTGTGACTCGTTGCGTGAACCATTTGTCCTTTGTCATTAGTCCTTGTGACTCGTTGTGTAAAGTATTTGTCCTTGTTCTTTAGACCTTGTGACTCGTTGTGTGAACCATTTGTATTTGTTCTTTAGTCCTTGTGACTCGTTGTTTAAACCATTTGCCATTGTTTATTAGTGCTTGTGACTCGTTGTGTAAACCATTTGTCCTTGTTATTGTGACTTGTTGTGTGAACCATTTTTCCTTTTTCATTAGTCCTTGTGACTCGTTGTGTGAACCAATTGTCCTTGTTCATTAGTCCTTATGACTCGTTGTGTAAACTATTTGTCCTTGTTCTTTAGACTTTGTGACTCGTTGTGTGAACCATTTGTCCTTGTTCTTTTGTCCTTGTGAGTCGTTGTTTAAACAATTTGTCCTTGTTGTTTAGTTCTTGTGACTCGTTGTGAAAACCATTTGTCCTTGTGACTCGTTGTGCAAACTATTTGTCCTTGTTCATTAGTCCTTGTGACTCGTTGTATGAACCATTTGTCCTTGTTCTTTAGTCCTTGTGAATCGTTGTGTAAACTATTTATCCTTGTTCTTTAGACTTTGTGACTCGTTGTGTGAACCATTTGTCCTTGTTCTTTAGTCCTTGTGACTCGTTGTTTAAACAATTTTTCCTTGTTTTTTAGTTCTTGCGACTCGTTGTGTAAACCATTTGTCCTTGTTATTGTGACTTGTTATGTGAACCATTTTTCCTTGTTCATTAGTCCTTGTGACTCGTTGTTTGAATCATTTGTCCATGTTCATTAGTCTTTCTAACTCGTTGTGTAAACTATTTTCCCTTGTTCATTAGTCCTTCTAAATCGTTGTGTGAGCCATTTGTCCTTGTTCTTTAGTCCATGTGACTCGTTGTGTGAACAATTTGTCCTTGTTCATTAGTCTTGTGACTCTTTGTGTAAACCATTTGTCCTTGTGACTCGTTGTGTAAACCATTTGTCCTTGTTCGTTAGTCTATGTGACTCGTTGTTTAAACCATTTGTCCTTGTTTATTAGTCCTTGTGATTCGTTGTGTAAACCATATGTCCTTGTTATAGTGACTTGTTGTGTGAATCATTTATCCTTGCTCCTTAGTCCTTGTAACTCGTTACGTGAACCATTTGTCCTTTGTCATTAGTCCTTGTGACTCGTTGTGTAAATTATTTGTCCTTGTTCTTTAGACCTTGTGACTCGTTGTGTAAACCATTTGTCCTTGTTATTGTGACTTGTCATGTGAACCATTTTTCCTTTTTCATTAGTCCTTGTGACTCGTTGTGTGAACCAATTGTCCTTGTTCATTAGTCCTTATGACTCGATGTGTAAACTATTTGTCCTTGTTCTTTAGACCTTGTGACTCGTTGTGTGAACCATTTGTCCTTGTTCTTTAGTCCTTGTGACTCGTTGTTTAAACAATTTGTCCATGTTCATTAGTCTTGTGACTCGTTGTGTAAACCATTTGTCCTTGTTTATTCGTCCTTGTGACTCATTGTGTAAGTTATTTGTCCTTGTTCTTTAGACCTTGTGACTCGTTGTGTGAACCATTTGTCCTTGTTCTTTAGTCCTTGTGACTCGTTGTTTAAACAATTTGTCCTTGTTTTTAGTTCTTGTGACTCGTTGTGTAAACCATTTGTCCTTGTTATTGTGACTTGTTGTGTGAACCATTTTTCCTTGCTCATTAGTCCTTGTGACTCGTTGTGTAAACGATTTGTCCTTGTTTATTAGTCCTTGTGACTAGTTGTGTGAACCATTTGTCCTTGTTCTTTAGTCCTTGTGACTCGTTGTTTAAACAATTTGTCCTTGTTGTTTAGTTCTTGTGACTCGTTGTGTAAACCATTTGTCCTTGTTATTGTGACTTATTATGTGAACCATTTTTCCTTGTTCATTAGTCCTTGTGACTCGTTGTTTGAATCATTTGTCCATGTTCATTAAACCTTCTAACTCGTTGTGTAAACTATTTGCCCTTGTTCATTAGTCCTTCTAAATCGTTGTGTGAGCCATTTGTCCTTGTTCTTTAGTCCATGTGACTCGTTGTGTGAACCATTTGTCCTTGTTCATTATTCTTGTGACTCTTTGTGTAAACCATTTGTCCTTGTGACTCGTTGTGTAAACCCTTTGTCCTTGTTCGTTAGTCTATGTGACTCGTTGTTTAAACCATTTGTCCTTGTTTATTAGTCCTTGTGATTCGTTGTGTAAACCATTTGTCCTTGTTATAGTGACTTGTTGTGTGAATCATTTATCCTTGCTCCTTAGTCCTTGTGACTCGTTGTGTGAACCATTTGTCCTTTGTCATTAGTCCTTGTGACTTGTTGTGTAAAGTATTTGTCCTTGTTCTTTAGACCTTGTGACTCGTTGTGTGAACCATTTGTATTTGTTCTTTAGTCCTTGTGACTCGTTGTTTAAACCATTTGCCATTGTTTATTAGTGCTTGTGACTCGTTGTGTAAACCATTTGTCCTTGTTATTGTGACTTGTTGTGTGAACCATTTTTCCTTTTTCATTAGTCCTTGTGACTCGTTGTGTGAACCAATTGTCCTTGTTCATTAGTCCTTATGACTCGTTGTGCAAACTATTTGTCCTTGTTCATTAGTCCTTGTGACTCGTTGTATGAACCATTTGTCCTTGTTCTTTAGTCCTTGTGAATCGTTGTGTAAACTATTTATCCTTGTTCTTTAGACTTTGTGACTCGTTGTGTGAACCATTTGTCCTTGTTCTTTAGTCCTTGCGACTCGTTGTTTAAACAATTTTTCCTTGTTTATTAGTTCTTGCGACTCGTTGTGTAAACCATTTGTCCTTTTTATTGTGACTTGTTATGTGAACCATTTTTCCTTGTTCATTAGTCCTTGTGACTCGTTGTTTGAATCATTTGTCCATGTTCATTAGTCTTTCTAACTCGTTGTGTAAACTATTTTCCCTTGTTCATTAGTCCTTCTAAATCGTTGTGTGAGCCATTTGTCCTTGTTCTTTAGTCCATGTGACTCGTTGTGTGAACAATTTGTCCTTGTTCATTAGTCTTGTGACTCTTTGTGTAAACCATTTGTCCTTGTGACTCGTTGTGTAAACCATTTGTTCTTGTTCGTTAGTCTATGTGACTCGTTGTTTAAACCATTTGTCCTTGTTTATTAGTCCTTGTGATTCGTTGTGTAAACCATATGTCCTTGTTATAGTGACTTGTTGTGTGAATCATTTATCCTTGCTCCTTAGTCCTTGTAACTCGTTGCGTGAACCATTTGTCCTTTGTCATTAGTCCTTGTGACTCGTTGTGTAAATTATTTGTCCTTGTTCTTTAGACCTTGTGACTCGTTGTGTAAACCATTTGTCCTTGTTATTGTGACTTGTCATGTGAACCATTTTTCCTTTTTCATTAGTCCTTGTGACTCGTTGTGTGAACCAATTGTCCTTGTTCATTAGTCCTTATGACTCGATGTGTAAACTATTTGTCCTTGTTCTTTAGACCTTGTGACTCGTTGTGTGAACCATTTGTCCTTGTTCTTTAGTCCTTGTGACTCGTTGTTTAAACAATTTGTCCATGTTCATTAGTCTTGTGACTCGTTGTGTAAACCATTTGTCCTTGTTTATTCGTCCTTGTGACTCATTGTGTAAGTTATTTGTCCTTGTTCTTTAGACCTTGTGACTCGTTGTGTGAACCATTTGTCCTTGTTCTTTAGTCCTTGTGACTCGCTGTTTAAACAATTTGTCCTTGTTTTTTAGTTCTTGTGACTCGTTGTGTAAACCATTTGTCCTTGTTATTGTGACTTGTTGTGTGAACCATTTTTCCTTGTTCATTAGTCCTTGTGACTCGTTGTGTGAATCATTTGTCCTTGTTCATTAGTCTTTCTAACTCGTTGTGTAAACTATTTGCCCTTGTTCATCAGTGCTTATATATCGTTGTGTGAACCAACCGTCCTTGTTCTTTAGTCCATGTGACTCATTGTGTGAGCCATTTGTCCTTGTTCATTAGTCCTTGTGACTCGTTGTGTGAACCATTTGTCCTTGTTCATTAGTTTTATGACTCGTTGTGTAAACCATTTGACCTTGTTTAGTAGTCCTTGGGACTCGTTGTATGAACCATTTGTCCTTGTTCTTTAGTCCTTGTGACTCGTTGTTTAAACAATTTGTCCTTGTTTTTTAGTTCTTGTGACTCGTTGTGTAAACCATTTGTCCTTGTTATTGTGACTTGTTGTGTGAACCATTTTTCCTTGCTCATTAGTCCTTGTGACTCGTTGTGTAAACGATTTGTCCTTGTTTATTAGTCCTTGTGACTAGTTGTGTGAACCATTTGTCCTTGTTCTTTAGTCCTTGTGACTCGTTGTTTAAACAATTTGTCCTTGTTGTTTAGTTCTTGTGACTCGTTGTGTAAACCATTTGTCCTTGTTATTGTGACTTATTATGTGAACCATTTTTCCTTGTTCATTAGTCCTTGTGACTCGTTGTTTGAATCATTTGTCCATGTTCATTAAACCTTCTAACTCGTTGTGTAAACTATTTGCCCTTGTTCATTAGTCCTTCTAAATCGTTGTGTGAGCCATTTGTCCTTGTTCTTTAGTCCATGTGACTCGTTGTGTGAACCATTTGTCCTTGTTCATTATTCTTGTGACTCTTTGTGTAAACCATTTGTCCTTGTGACTCGTTGTGTAAACCCTTTGTCCTTGTTCGTTAGTCTATGTGACTCGTTGTTTAAACCATTTGTCCTTGTTTATTAGTCCTTGTGATTCGTTGTGTAAACCATTTGTCCTTGTTATAGTGACTTGTTGTGTGAATCATTTATCCTTGCTCCTTAGTCCTTGTGACTCGTTGTGTGAACCATTTGTCCTTTGTCATATGTCCTTGTGACTCGTTGTGTAAAGTATTTGTCCTTGTTCTTTAGACCTTGTGACTCGTTGTGTGAACCATTTGTATTTGTTCTTTAGTCCTTGTGACTCGTTGTTTAAACCATTTGCCATTGTTTATTAGTGCTTGTGACTCGTTGTGTAAACCATTTGTCCTTGTTATTGTGACTTGTTGTGTGAACCATTTTTCCTTTTTCATTAGTCCTTGTGACTCGTTGTGTGAACCAATTGTCCTTGTTCATTAGTCCTTATGACTCGTTGTGCAAACTATTTGTCCTTGTTCATTAGTCCTTGTGACTCGTTGTATGAACCATTTGTCCATGTTCTTTAGTCCTTGTGAATCGTTGTGTAAACTATTTATCCTTGTTCTTTAGACTTTGTGACTCGTTGTGTGAACCATTTGTCCTTGTTCTTTAGTCCTTGCGACTCGTTGTTTAAACAATTTTTCCTTGTTTATTAGTTCTTGCGACTCGTTGTGTAAACCATTTGTCCTTGTTATTGTGACTTGTTATGTGAACCATTTTTCCTTGTTCATTAGTCCTTGTGACTCGTTGTTTGAATCATTTGTCCATGTTCATTAAACCTTCTAACTCGTTGTGTAAACTATTTGCCCTTGTTCATTAGTCCTTCTAAATCGTTGTGTGAGCCATTTGTCCTTGTTCTTTAGTCCATGTGACTCGTTGTGTGAACCATTTGTCCTTGTTCATTATTCTTGTGACTCTTTGTGTAAACCATTTGTCCTTGTGACTCGTTGTGTAAACCCTTTGTCCTTGTTCGTTAGTCTATGTGACTCGTTGTTTAAACCATTTGTCCTTGTTTATTAGTCCTTGTGATTCGTTGTGTAAACCATTTGTCCTTGTTATAGTGACTTGTTGTGTGAATCATTTATCCTTGCTCCTTAGTCCTTGTGACTCGTTGTGTGAACCATTTGTCCTTTGTCATATGTCCTTGTGACTCGTTGTGTAAAGTATTTGTCCTTGTTCTTTAGACCTTGTGACTCGTTGTGTGAACCATTTGTATTTGTTCTTTAGTCCTTGTGACTCGTTGTTTAAACCATTTGCCATTGTTTATTAGTGCTTGTGACTCGTTGTGTAAACCATTTGTCCTTGTTATTGTGACTTGTTGTGTGAACCATTTTTCCTTTTTCATTAGTCCTTGTGACTCGTTGTGTGAACCAATTGTCCTTGTTCATTAGTCCTTATGACTCGTTGTGCAAACTATTTGTCCTTGTTCATTAGTCCTTGTGACTCGTTGTATGAACCATTTGTCCTTGTTCTTTAGTCCTTGTGAATCGTTGTGTAAACTATTTATCCTTGTTCTTTAGACTTTGTGACTCGTTGTGTGAACCATTTGTCCTTGTTCTTTAGTCCTTGCGACTCGTTGTTTAAACAATTTTTCCTTGTTTATTAGTTCTTGCGACTCGTTGTTCTTGACTAAACCATTTGTCCTTGTTATTGTGACTTGTTATGTGAACCATTTTTCCTTGTTCATTAGTCCTTGTGACTCGTTGTTTGAATCATTTGTCCATGTTCATTAGTCTTTCTAACTCGTTGTGTAAACTATTTTCCCTTGTTCATTAGTCCTTCTAAATCGTTGTGTGAGCCATTTGTCCTTGTTCTTTAGTCCATGTGACTCGTTGTGTGAACAATTTGTCCTTGTTCATTAGTCTTGTGACTCTTTGTGTAAACCATTTGTCCTTGTGATTCGTTGTGTAAACCATATGTCCTTGTTATAGTGACTTGTTGTGTGAATCATTTATCCTTGCTCCTTAGTCCTTGTAACTCGTTGCGTGAACCATTTGTCCTTTGTCATTAGTCCTTGTGACTCGTTGTGTAAATTATTTGTCCTTGTTCTTTAGACCTTGTGACTCGTTGTGTAAACCATTTGTCCTTGTTATTGTGACTTGTCATGTGAACCATTTTTCCTTTTTCATTAGTCCTTGTGACTCGTTGTGTGAACCAATTGTCCTTGTTCATTAGTCCTTATGACTCGATGTGTAAACTATTTGTCCTTGTTCTTTAGACCTTGTGACTCGTTGTGTGAACCATTTGTCCTTGTTCTTTAGTCCTTGTGACTCGTTGTTTAAACAATTTGTCCATGTTCATTAGTCTTGTGACTCGTTGTGTAAACCATTTGTCCTTGTTTATTCGTCCTTGTGACTCATTGTGTAAGTTATTTGTCCTTGTTCTTTAGACCTTGTGACTCGTTGTGTGAACCATTTGTCCTTGTTCTTTAGTCCTTGTGACTCGTTGTTTAAACAATTTGTCCTTGTTTTTTAGTTCTTGTGACTCGTTGTGATACGAAAATTTGCGCGGAAGCGATTTTAAGAATAACGAACAATAAAGAAGTAAGGATATTTGATGCGGGAGCAATGTCGAGCTCTAGCGCACTCTTACTTAACGCTGATCCGAGTCCTTATTTTGGTGCTAAAAGAAATGCGAGTTATGTCACAATGATAAGTTGGACATCGAGCTCTAGCTGATCCAAGGAGTGCCGCCCAAGGAGAGTGCCGCCCAAGTTAGAGGATGATTTTAGTCTTCCTCACCTAGTTTTCCTCACCTAGTTTTTACAAAAATCTAGCATATTTTTTCTATATAATTTTAAATAATGCCTTGGTGCCCAAGCATGCCTAGGAAATAGTTTTTAGCATTTAATGTTGCCTTGGAGCCCAAGCACATATTTGCTATATAAGGGGCGAAAATCCTCATTTGTAAGAATCCAATTTTCAGAAATATAAACCCAAGTGTAGAGATTTTCTCTCAAACTTTGAATGCTTGCGAGTGTTCTTGTCTTCCTTGCGAGGTCGGCGCCTTATTTCAGCCTTGTTTACTGTGTGTTCTTGGTTGAAATATCCTTTATTTCCCTCCTTGTTCCTGTGTGGTCTTGGTTGGAGATTCCAGTTTTAGTTGAGTTATCTTGCGAGGTTTCTTAGCTAATCCATATCCATTTTACTTAACATTTTCCGCTGCAATTTAAACTCATAAAACACCAAAAATATCACTCACAATACTTTACCAAATCAGGCCTTTTCGTGTCTAACATTCACACCGATTTGGTATCCGGTTTTACATCAAATTGGTTATCAGAGCTGTGTTCAAATTTGTTTCTTAACAAGTTTGTCTTGGGAAAAGCATAATCATGGGAGATAAAGATGGAAAAAAGTTGGATTGCTACAATGAAGAAGTTGAACTAGAGGATAATTTATTCTTTTCCAAAGATTTTATGGAGGAAGGTGATTCTTCCTTAAATTTTGATTTGCCACCAATATTTGACGACTATGGTGATGATGATGCATTGGATGATGTCACTTTCAAAGTTACAAATCCTATGAACTTCTATGTGATTGATTTTCAAGAAAAAAAAGCGTTATCGATCTCCACTTGAAAGCTACATTAAGAAGAAGCTCAACGGACATATCGTGAGTAAAATTAGTTTGAGCATATTTCTTTATCATGATGAACACAAGCAATTCAAGGTTGCTACCTTGAAAATGACCAAGTATGCATCCTTGTGGTATGAGAACCTTAAGAAGCAAAGAAGGCGTGAAAGAAAGAGTAAGATTGAGACTTGGGATAAGTTGAAGAAGCACTTGCAAAAACGCTTCGTGCCAAGAGACTATGAACAAGAGCAAAGACTTGATGCTTACATCTCTTTCTCAAGGTAATTTAAGTGTGACTGATTACATTAAGGAGTTTGAAAGACTAATTATGGTGTGTGACCTTGAGGAACGGGAGGAGATGCAAATTGCTCGGTTCATTAAGGGTTTGAGTCCTTCATTGGCCCAACGAGTTGAAGTTCAGAATTTCCTTGATTTTAATGATGTGTGTAAGCTTGCTCTTAAGTTTGAAAAGCAGGACAAAGGAAAGAAACCCCTGGTTGCTCGTGATGGTTCTAAGGGTGTTAATCCTTTTTATAAGTCAAGCGCTACATCATCGTTCAATAAGGAAGCCAAAAAGGAAGAACCCAAAGACAAAGGCAAAGGAGTTCCTACTGATTTTAAAAATATGGGTGCTAGGAGATGCTTTAAATGCCAAGGTTATGGACACATCGCTAACGAATGTCCCCAAAAGAGAGCGCTTACTCTTCAAGAGTTAGGTGAGATTACTCCATGTTTCGTGGTGACAAATGAGACGGAGGTCAATTCTGTCCAGAACGATGGAGATGAAGAAGATGATGAGGTTCACACTCATATTGTCGAACCATCATATGACACCGATAAGGAGATGTTCGTGGTGAGAAACTTGCATATTCAATCCACACCGATTGAAATGGAGCAACGTGAGCAGATTTTCCATGCTCGTTGTAAGGTGCGTGGTAAGACTTGCAATTTGATTATTGATAGTGGGTCTTGCACAAATGCGGTTGCTACTGAATTGGTGGATTCCTTTAAGCTTGAGACTCGTAATCACCATAAACCATACATGCTGCATTGGTTGAATGAAAACAGTGGGATTAAAGTCAAGAAACAAGCTTTGCTTTCATTTGTTATGGGTCCCTATGAAGATGAAGTATGGTGTGACGTGTTACCCATGAGTGCATGTCATATTCTATTGGGACGACCATGGCAATTTGATAGAGAAGTTGTTCATCAAGGAAGGGATAACATTTACATTGTTAGTAAGGGTAAAAACAGATTCCACTTGAAACCCTTGTCACCTAACAAAGTAAAGAAGAAAAATGAGAATTTGTTTATGAATGCTAAAGAATTTGTTGAAGCATTAGAACAAGGGGAACAAGCTTATGTTCTTATGGTTCGAGATGTGGAAGAGGGAATTGGAGTTCATGACGAGACTGTCCAAATGTTGTTGAATGAGTTTGGTGATGTGTTCCCGGAAGAGTTGCCACTTGGATTACCTCCTAAGCGTGGCATAGAGCACCAAATTGATCTTATTCCAGGAGCTACACTTCCAAACAAACCAGCCTATCGATGCAATCCAGAAGAGGCTAAAGAGTTGCAAAGACAAGTGCAAGAATTGATTGATCGAGGCTATGTGCAAGAGAGTCTTAGTCCTTGTGCCGTACCTGCTCTTTTGGTACCCAAGAAGGATGGGACATGGCGTATGTGTATTGATAGCCGAGCGGTGAACAATATTACAATCAAATATCGCTTTCCTATGCCGAGACTAGATGATATGCTTGATGAGTTGAATGGAGCTCGTGTGTTCTCGAAAATTGATCTTCGAAGTGGTTATCATCAAATGAGGATTCGAGAAGGTGACGAATGGAAAACAGCCTTCAAAACAAAGCAAGGGTTGTATGAGTGGCTTGTTATGCCATTTGGGTTATGCAATGCTCCTAGTTCTTTCATGCGGCTGATGAATGAGGTCCTAAGGCCATTTCTTAATAAGTTTGTTGTTGTTTATCTTGACGACATTCTTATTTACAACAAAAATAAGGAACAACACTTGGAGGATTTGAGGAAGGTATTTGAGAAGCTAAGAGAACAAAAGCTTTATGGAAAGCTCGAGAAATGTATGTTCATGGTGCCTAGTGTAACCTTTCTTGGTTATATCGTTGGAGAAGAAGGGGTGAGCGTTGATCCTTCAAAAGTGGAAGCAATTCAATCGTGGCCTATTCCTAAAACAACTACTGAAGTTAGAAGTTTTCATGGATTGGCTTCGTTTTATCGAAGGTTCATTCAGAATTTTAGCTCTATTGTTGCACCTATCACAGAGCTAACAAAGAAAGGAGAGTTTGTGTGGAATCCAAGTGCACAAAAGGCATTTGATGAGATCAAAGATAAGTTGTGTTCAGCACCTATTCTAGCTTTGCCCAACTTTGACAAATTGTTCGAAGTTGAATGCGACGCTAGCGGAGTTGGAGTTGGAGCTGTTCTAATCCAAGAGAAACGACCTATTGCATTCTTTAGTGAGAAATTGGGTGGAGCAAGGCTAAAGTATTCCACCTATGACAAAGAGTTCTATGCGATTGTGCGAAACCTTTGGATCATTGGGCTCATTATCTTCGCCCAAAACCATTTGTTCTCGCATTCGATCACGAGGCTCTAAAGCACATTCATGGGCAACAAAAGTTGAATGCAAGACATGCCAGATGGGTAGAGTTCCTACAATCCTTTACCTTTTCTTCAAAGTATAAAATGGGAAACTCTAATGTTGTGGCTGATGCGCTTTCAAGGAGGCATTGTTTGCTTGTTGCACTTGATGCGAGGTTACTTGGATTTGAGCAATTGAAAGAATTATACAAAGATGATCCTGATTTCTCAAATGAACTTATTAGTCCTACTAATTTGTTCTCGGTGCAAGAAGGATATTTGTTCAAAGGAAACAAGCTTTGTATTCCTAAGAGCTCAATTCGAGAGCTATTGGTTAGAGAAGCGCATGGAGGAGCGTTGGCTGGACACTTTGGCGTCAATAAAACGTATGATATCCTTGGAGAGCACTTCTATTGGCCTAAGATGCTCAAGGATGTGCAAGATGTGATAGCAAGGTGTGCTACATGCCAAGTATCGAAAAGTTCATTCACTAAGGGGCTTTACACTCCCTTACCAGTTCCTACACAACCATGGGACGAGGTAAGCATGGATTTTATTGTTGGGTTGCCGCGAACTCAAAGAGGTAAAGATTCAATCATGGTGGTGGTTGATCGATTCTCAAAAATGGCTCATTTCATACCATGTCACAAAATTGATGATGCTTCTAAAGTAGCTGAGTTGTATTACAAGGAAGTTGTTCGTCTACATGGCATTCCTAAAACTATTGTTTCCGATCGAGACACTAAGTTTTTAAGCTACTTTTGGAAGACGTTGTGGCGTTTGGTTGGTACTAAGCTGTTGTTTAGTACTTCTCACCATCCCCAAACTGATGGTCAAACGGAGGTGACAAATCGAACTCTTGGAAGTTTGTTACGAGGTTTAGTGAGTAAGAGCACAAAGGATTGGGATGTAAAGTTGGCACATCTTTGAGTTTGCCTATAATCGTACACCGTCTATGACTACTGGCCGTGCACCATTCGAGATCGTTTATGGGATAAATCCTTATCTCCCTATTGATCTTATTCCTATTCCAAAGAAGGAGACGGTAAGTTTTGAAGCTAAGGAAAGACAAGCTGCATTCTTGCGTACTTGTGAGCAAATCAAAGCTCAAATTGAGAAGGCTAATGCAAGATACAAGGAGAAAGCTAATAAGCATCGAAAACAGCCTACATTCAAGGTGGGAGATCTTGTTTGGTTACATCTTCGCAAGGAGAGGTTTCCCTCTAAGCGAAAGAACAAGTTAATGCCAAGGGCCGATGGTCCATTTCGAGTGCTTGAACGCTACGGTGAAAGTGCTTACAAAATTGAACTCCCTGATGAATATGGTGGTGTAAGTGCTACTTTCAATATTGGTGATCTATCTCCATACTTGGATGATGAAAATTTGAGGACAAATTCTTTTGAAGAAGGAGAGAATGATGCGGGAGCAATGTCGAGCTCTAGCGCACTCTTACTTAACGCTGATCCGAGTCCTTATTTTGGTGCTAAAAGAAATGCGAGTTATGTCACAATGATAAGTTGGACATCGAGCTCTAGCTGATCCAAGGAGTGCCGCCCAAGGAGTGATACGATATTGATTGATGAGGAAGTTAACTTAGACCTGGAGCAGCTAAATAAAACAGTCCCGAGGACTGTTCAGATCCATCAGCTGTTTGGTGCCAAGTCCGAATCAGCCAAAGGAGTCGTGTGTTTACTTGGGCTCCAAGTATAGTCTTACCTTGGACGCCAAGCAACAAAGACCGAGTGTGGAGAAGCAAGGAAACGTGCATAGGCAAGCACAAAGTCGGTTGCCATATCTTTCCTTATTTAAGTTTTCCTAATTAGTAGTCTATTCGGTTTTAGGAAAGTTTCCAATTTTCTTAAAATCTGGTTTAGTTAATTATTTCCTAGTTGTTATTTCCTTTAATTATTTTCCCTAAAAGTATTAGGATTATAATAAGGCAAATTAGCCATAGCATATGTCGAGTAAGATTAGGGAAGTCGATTGTTTCCTTAAGTCCTCTAGGAGTCAGTCTAGTTTAGTATAAATAGGGAGCTATTGTATCCTTATTTCACATCCAAGAATTATCAATAAACTTGCAAAGTTTTCGTTTACATTGTGTAAGCATAGGTTCGACGAGTTTCGTTCCGAATTTCGTTATTGTTTGACGCGTTTTCGAACATTAACACGAGTTATAATCAATAGGTCTTGATTATAATTCACCATTGGTTGAGCTATAGGTCTAGCTCAAGCAAATATCCTTTTATTTTCTTGTTTCGTTTATATCACAAAAAAACACATAAAAATTACTAAGTTCTCGTTAAATCGACAGTTCAAAAAACCGTTCAAATCTTATAAATCCGACAATCGAGACAGTCTTGAAAGATTGTCCAGTTTGGTTAATTCCGCTGCAACTCTAACGAATCTTATTCTTTTGAGTAATTTTCGTATCATTTGGCATCGAGAGATGATTTGTTGATCCAAGACGGTGATCATGGATTTTAATGATCCAAATTTTCTTCAAAATCTCCAAGAGGCTTTAAAGAACATCAACTTTACCCCAGGACAACGTATGCAACCACGGAGAGAACCGGTCAAGTACATGGATGAGTTCAAAATCAATGAACTTCCAGAGTTTGTTGGTGGCACGGATCCCGAGGAATATTTTGAATGGGAAAGACAGATGGAGAGGATGTTCGACTTCAAGGACATTGATGATGAGAAGCGTTGCAAATATGCAATCTTGAAGCTACGCAAGAATGCATCTTTATGGTATGAAAGTTTGAAGGCTGCTAGGGCACGTGAAGGGAAGGAAAAGCTAGCTTCATGGGAGTCTTTAAAACGTAAGCTACGAAAGAGGTTTGTTCCCAAAACTCATAAGATTGATTTATATCGTAAATTGGCTGAATTAATGCAAGGGAGCTTGAGTATTGCCGATTATATTGCTGAATTTGAAAGAATAACCCTTATGAGTGAAGTAGAGGAGATTGAGGAACAAAAGATGGCTCGTTTCTTTCGAGGGTTAAACCTTAATATTGCTCATGCGGTCGAGATGCACCCTTATTCTTCTTTCGATATGTTATGTGATCTTTGTATCAAGGCGGAAGGGCAAAATAAGACTAAACGTGCTTATGTGAGTAACTCATCGAAAGTTAATCCTTGGAGTAAACCTGATTTGTCTAAGAATATGGGAGCTAGTTCGAGTTCTAGTTCGAAACCTCTGTTCCAAAGAACAACACCGAGTCGCTCAAACAGTCCCCAAGACTGTTCGGACGCCTAAGGAAAAGAGTTTGGCTACTTTTAAAAATTCGTTGTTTTAAGTGTCAAGGTTTTGGACACTTTCAGAATGCTTGTCCTAACAAACGAAATATCACATTGCGAGAGGCCGTGGATGTTCGTGATGAGTTATTTGAAGAAGACAACGAAGATGGGTTGTTTCTATTGAATGAAGCCGAGGAGGGAGAGGTGGATTTTGAGCCTTATGAACCACCTATGTATGATACTAATCTTGTTCTACGACGTACTTTGCAAGCTAATACAGAGCCTATTACAACGGAGCAACGAGACCAGATTTTTCATACAAAGTGTCAAGTGAAAGACAAGTGGTGTAGTGTGATTATTGACGGAGGAAGTTGCACGAATGTGGCTTCAACGGAGATGGTAGAAAAATTGGCACTCGTTACTATGGTACATCCTAAACCTTATAATTTACATTGGCTTGATGATGGTAGCAAGGTGAAGGTTACGAGACAGGTACGTGTTGGTTTTACAATGGGTTCTTACAAGGACGAGGTGCTTTGTGACGTTATTCCTATGGATGCTTGTCATATTCTCTTAGGACGTCCTTGGCAATTTGATCGTAATGTTAATCACAATGGAAGAAGTAATGAATATTCTTTATTGGTGAATGGCAAGAAGATAGTATTGCGTCCTATGTCCCCGTAAGCAATTCGAGCTATGCACGCAAAGAAGGGTAAGAAACCAAGTTTGTCTATGTTTGCTAGTGAACGAGAGGTGGAGCAAGCTATTGATGATGGTGAAACAGTATATGCATTGGTCTCAAGTGAGAGTCCTACAAAGACCATCACAACGAGTCATGAAGACGGAATACTTAAAGAACTATTGCACGAGTTTAAGGATGTCTTCCCCGAAGATGTACCACCGGGTTTGCCTCCTATTCGTGGAATTGAGCATCAAATTGATCTCGTACCAGGTGCACCACTTCCTAACAAGGCCGCTTATCGTAGTAATCCCGAGGAGACCAAGGAGTTACAACGTCAAATTGAAGAACTCATGGAGCGTGGCTATGTTCGTGAGAGTATGAGTCCTTGTGCCGTTCCCGCATTGCTTGTACCAAAAAAGGATGGAACGTGGAGGATGTGCATCGATAGTAGAGCGGTAAATAATATCACTATCAAATATCGCTTTCCTATTCCAAGACTTGATGATATGTTAGATGAGCTTCATGGTTCGGTCATATTTTCAAAAATCGATTTGAGAAGTGGTTATCATCAGATTCGAATGCGTGAAGGTGATGAATGGAAGACCGCGTTCAAAACAAAGCATGGTTTATATGAGTGGTTGGTAATGCCATTCGGTCTCACTAATGCCCCAAGTACCTTTATGAGATTAATGAATGAAGTTTTGAAACCATTCTTGGGACGTTTTGTTGTCGTCTACTTGGACGATATTCTAATTTATAGTAAGAGCATCCAGGAGCATTTTGAACACTTACGGGCGTGTGTTTGAAACACTTGAAAGCAAAGCTATATGGTAAGTCCGAGAAGTGTACATTCTTGGTAGATAACGTGGTGTTCTTGGGTTATGTTGTCTCGAAAGATGGAGTATCGGTTGATCAAACAAAGATAGAGGCTATTCGTTCTTGGCCAAGTCCTAAAACAAGAATCGAGGTTAGATCTTTTCATGGACTTGCTTCCTTCTATCGACGTTTTATTCGTGATTTTAGTACCGTTACTAGTCCTATTACGGAGTGTATGAAGAAAGGCACATTCCATTGGAGCGAGGCTGCCCAAGGGGCGTTTGAAACAATTAAAAGGAAGCTATGTGAAGCTCCCGTGTTAGCATTACCCGACTTCTCCCAACCTTTCGAAGTCGAATGCGATGCTAGTGGTGTAGGAATTGAGTCGTTCTTATTCAAAATAAGCGACCCATTGCTTATTTCTCGGAGAAGTTAGGAGGAGCTCGACTTAATTATTCAACCTATGACAAGGAATTTTATGCTATTGTTAGGGCTCTTAATCATTGGAGTCATTATCTTCGTCCTAGTCATTTTATTTTACACTCGGATCATGAATCATTAAAACATATACATGGGCAACAAAAGTTGAATCCGAGGCATGCTAAGTGGGTTGAATTCCTACAATCATTTTATTTTTCATCGAAGTATAAGGATGGTAAGAGTAACGTTGTGGCAGATGCTCTTTCACGCCGTTATTCATTATTATCTACACTTGAAGTTCGTTTGCTAGGTTTTGAGACCTTGAAAGATTACTATATTGAAGATATTGATTTTGGAAAGATTTACAAGGAATGTCAAGATGGTTCATTCAAAGAATTCGTGATTCAAGACGGATTCCTCTTCAAAGGTAATCTTCTTTGTGTACCTAAGCATTCAGTTCGTGAATTATTGGTGCGTGAAGCACATGGAGGTGGGTTAGCTGGTCATTTTGGTGTGCAAAAGACGTTGGATGTATTGAAGGAACATTTTCATTGGCCAAAGATGCAAGGAGATGTATACAACATTGTGAGCAAGTGTGTGACTTGTCATCTTATGAAAAGCAAGTTCAAGCCCGGAGAATACACCCCATTGCCGATTCCAATTAGACCATGGGAAGATGTGTCGATGGATTTCATTGTTGCTTTGCCTCGCACTCAACGAGGTAAGGATGCTATCATGGTGGTAGTTGATCGTTTCTCAAAGATGGCGCATTTTGTGGCTTGTAACAAGACAGATGATGCAAGTAATGTGGCTGATTTGTATTACAAGGAGATCGTTCGTCTACATGGAATACCAAAGACAATAGTTTCTGATCGTGATTCGAAATTTTTGAGTTACTTTTGGAACACGTTATGGAGGAAGGTTGGAACAAAGCTTTTGTTTAGTACTTCACACCATCCTCAAACAGATGGGCAAACTGAAGTTACTAATCATATTCTTGGAACTATTTTACGAGGATTGGTAAGCAAGACTCAAAAGGATTGGGATTTAAAATTATCACATGCCGAGTTCGCTTACAATCGTTCTCCCACGTTTGCAACAACTCACTCTCCATTTGAAGTTGTTTATGGTTTAAATCCTTACTTACCGTTAGACTTGATACCGTTACCTAAAGATGAATTGGTGCATAAGGATGCGGAGTCAAAGTTGAAGTCTATGATCAAGCTACATGAACAGGTAAGAGAACGGATCAAAACCGTTAATGAGGCTTACAAGAAGAAATCAAACAAACATAGGAAGCCAAGGCTTTTCAATCCAGGAGATTTGGTATGGTTACATTTGAGGAAAGAAAGGTTCCCTAGCAAGAGGAAGAACAAATTAATGCCAAGGGCCGAGGGACCTTACAAAGTGATCGAGAAAGTGAATGATAATGCATACAAAATCGAACTTCCAGGAGACTATGGAGTACATGCTACATTTAATGTCGGGGATCTATCTCCATACCTTGATGATGATGGGATTTCAGAATTGAGGACAATTCCTTTCAAAGGGGAGGGGATGATACGATATTGATTGATGAGGAAGTTAACTTAGACTGAGCGACTAAATGAAACAGTCCAGAGGACTGCTTCGATCCATCAGTTTTTTGGTGCCAAGTCCGAATCAGCCAAAGGAGTCGTGTGTTTACTTGGGCTCCAAGTATAGTCTTACCTTGGACGCCAAGCAACAAAGACCGAGTGTGGAGAAGCAAGGAAACGTGCATAGGCAAGCACAAAGTCGGTTGCCATATCTTTCCTTATTTAAGTTTTCCTAATTAGTAGTCTATTCGGTTTTAGGAAAGTTTCCAATTTTCTTAAAATCTGGTTTAGTTAATTATTTCCTAGTTGTTATTTCCTTTAATTATTTTCCCTAAAAGTATTAGGATTATAATAAGGCAAATTAGCCATAGCATATGTCGAGTAAGATTAGGGAAGTCGATTGTTTCCTTAAGTCCTCTAGGAGTCAGTCTAGTTTAGTATAAATAGGGAGCTATTGTATCCTTATTTCACATCCAAGAATTATCAATAAACTTGCAAAGTTTTCGTTTACATTGTGTAAGCATAGGTTCGACGAGTTTCGTTCCGAATTTCGTTATTGTTTGACGCGTTTTCGAACATTAACACGAGTTATAATCAATAGGTCTTGATTATAATTCACCATTGGTTGAGCTATAGGTCTAGCTCAAGCAAATATCCTTTTATTTTCTTGTTTCGTTTATATCACAAAAAAACACATAAAAATTACTAAGTTCTCGTTCTGAATCAGACAGTTCAATAAACCGTTCAAATCTTATTATCCGACAATCAGACAGTCTTCAGCACTGTCCAGTTTGGTTAATTCCGCTGCAACTCTAACGAATCTTATTCTTTTGAGTAATTTTCGTATCAAGGAGAGTGCCGCCCAAGTTAGAGGATGATTTTAGTCTTCCTCACCTAGTTTTCCTCACCTAGTTTTTACAAAAATCTAGCATATTTTTTCTATATAATTTTAAATAATGCCTTGGTGCCCAAGCATGCCTAGGAAATAGTTTTTAGCATTTAATGTTGCCTTGGAGCCCAAGCACATATTTGCTATATAAGGGGCGAAAATCCTCATTTGTAAGAATCCAATTTTCAGAAATATAAACCCAAGTGTAGAGATTTTCTCTCAAACTTTGAATGCTTGCGAGTGTTCTTGTCTTCCTTGCGAGGTCGGCGCCTTATTTCAGCCTTGTTTACTGTGTGTTCTTGGTTGAAATATCCTTTATTTCCCTCCTTGTTCCTGTGTGGTCTTGGTTGGAGATTCCAGTTTTAGTTGAGTTATCTTGCGAGGTTTCTTAGCTAATCCATATCCATTTTACTTAACATTTTCCGCTGCAATTTAAACTCATAAAACACCAAAAATATCACTCACAATACTTTACCAAATCAGGCCTTTTCGTGTCTAACATTCACACCGATTTGGTATCCGGTTTTACATCAATATTTGCTTCGAAATCTGTCTTGAAGTCGAAACAATGGGATATTTGCGCGATCTAGACCTATAGATCGAACAATGGTGAACTATAATCAAGACCTATGATGCGTATGGAGGGGGGGTAAAAATTCTAATAAATTTCAGCGGAAATCACGAATAAAACCCGTCCAAAATAAGCCCAAAATAAATACGACGGTTAAGAAATTACGGGTTGACAAGTGAAGCAAGTACGCATAAACATGGATGAGCTCGTTTAAAGAAAAGGAAATATGCGCGGTTGAAGCTCGAGATCCGCACACCCCTTGAAGCCGTGTGGGAACAAAAGAAAAATCAAATGGGAACAAGGGGAGAGGGCCGAATGTGGCGGCACCAAGGGAGAAGAATCCTAGTTTATATTTTTGCATTTTTCAACATAGTTTGAATAAGATTTGACAAAAGGTCTAGGTTGTAAGTTCTATGCATCTAATCATCCTAGAACTTTCAACTAGCATTTAATGTTTTGCTTGGAGGCCAAGGACTTTTTCCTATAAAAGGACCTAGCCTCCCTCATTTGTAATCATCAAAGTTGAAGTAAAAACATTTTAGAGAGAGAAACTTGGTGGTTTCAATCTTTTTTCCAAAGAGTCGAGGCTTTCGAATCTTGCCTTAAACTAAGGACGTGCTCCGCAGTTTGAGATTGAGTTGCTTGACGCGTTTCGAGTAATTCCCCATTGTTATCACTATAGGTCTAGTGATACCAAATATCCCATTGTTTTCGATCTCTTCTCAAGGAATCGAAACAAATATCCTTTATCTTTTGCACAACAAAAACTCAAAAACAAAACAATTAAGTCTTCCGCTACGTATACGCTCCAAATGGTATCAGAGCTTCGGCTCTTGATCACCCCAAAAAAAATCAAGACGGTCCTAAGGAGGTCCCAATCCGTTGATAGTTGAATATCCAACGCGCTTGGTGTTCAAAGATTAAACTCGGCAAGGAAGTTGAGGTTTAATCGATTGGATCTTGAAGGCACGAATTGAACACAAAAAAAAAAAAAGAAAAAAACGAAAATCACTGTTCACGGTACTGTTCACGGTACTGTTCACCAGCAAAAAAAAAAAAAAAAAAAAAAAAAAAAAGATCCGAAACTTCAAAGAAAATTTTTATCAACATGGACTTCGACGATCTCAATTTTCTTAAGAGTCTCCAAAAGGCCTTGAAGAATTTGCAAGAAGCCGATTCCAAATTGCAGCCTAGACGAGAACGAGTCATTGACGAGTTCAACGTAAGTGAACTACCCGAGTTCACAGGAGGAACGGATCCCGAGGCTTATCTCGAATGGGAGAGACAAATTGAACGAGTGTTTTATTTCAAGGGTCTGGATGACGCGAAATGCTGCAAGTACGCTATTCGAAGACTTAGTGGAGAGGCTTCACTATGGTACGAGAGTTTGAAAGCAAGGCGTGCTCGCGCTAGAAAAAAGAAATTATCATCTTGGGATTCTCTTAAACACAAATTGCGCAATAGATATGTTCCAGCAACTTATATGCTTACGACTTATCGTAAGATCGCCCATCTTAAACAACGGAGCACGACGAATAGTGTTGGCGAACCCAAGTCGGCTGCCACCCCAAGTTCCGAGGCAAGAACGCCCGATTCCAAGGAAACAAGTCTCTCCAAGGTACGATGTTTAAAGTGTCCGGGGTGTGGGCACTATCAAAGCGCGTGTCCAAATGAACGATTGAACACCTTGAGAGACACTGTTGCTTATCAGGATGAGTTGTTTGATGAGGAGGAACGAATGAGTGATGTGTTCAATCTCGAAGAAGGAGAAAAGGACGAGATTATTACAATAGAGCCATTGAGTGATGATGATCAACTTAAAAATATGATTGAAGAGGACTTATTTTCTTTTGAGGATGAACCTCATACAAAAGGTACTTCTTTATTTGATCCAAATCAACCAATTGTTTTTGATGAAGAATTGGAAGGAGTTTATGATGAAACTCACATCGAAGAAAGTGATTATACAAGTTATGACGATGCAACTCAGGATAATCCTAATCTTGTGCCAATCTCGGATGAGGAATTCAAGGATGTTTCCTCCGAGGAACTACCCGCTGGTTTACCACCTATTCGAGGGATAGAACACCAAATCGTTCTCCTACCCAGAGCCCCCTTACCAAACAAAGCCGCCTATAGATGCAATCCAATGGAGACAAAGGAATTGCAAATCGAGGAATTGATGGAACGAGGTTATGTGCGCGAGAGCATAAGTCCATGTGCTGTCCCTACTCTATTTGCTCCAAAGAAGGATGGGACGTGGCAAATGTGCACTGATAGTCGAGCCAAGAACAACATAACTATCAAGTATCGTTTCCCTATTCCAAGGCTTGAAGACATGCTTGATGGGTTACATGGATCCAAAACCTTTTCTAAGATCGACTTGAGGAGTGGTTATCACCAAATGCGAATGAGAGAAAGGGATAAGTGGAAAACCGCGTTCAAGACTAGACATGGGTTATACAAATGGACCGTCATGCCATTAGGATTAACCAATGCTCCGGGTACCTTTACGCGACTCATGAACGTGGTACTCAAACCTTTCTTGAGCAGATTTGTTGTCGTCTACTTGGATGACATTTTGATCCTCGGCCGGAGCAAGGATGATCGTTTCAAACACTTTCGCGAGGTGTTCAATACGCCCCGAGAGCAACAACTCTATGATAAAAAGGAGGAGTGTTCATTCTTGGTCGAGAGCGTTATCCTTCTTGGGTACAGGGTTTCAAAAGACGGAGTTTTGGTCGATCGATTTAAAGCAATCAAGTCATGGCCTACTCCTAAGACCATCACGGAGGTCCAATCATTTCATGGACTCGCCTTATTCTATCAGAGGTTCATTCAGGACATTAGTACCATTACTAGTCCTATCACCGAGGGTACGAAGAAAGGAACCTTCATATGGACCACAGCCGCTCAAAAGGAGTTCGAAACCATTATTCAAAAACTTTGCGAGGCACCATTATTGGTACTCCCGGATTTCACTCAACCATTTGAGGTGGAATGTGACGCAAGCGGTGTTGAAATTGGAGCCATATTAATACAAGGAAAGCGGCCCATCGCTTATTTCTCCGAGAAATTGAGTGGTCCTAAACTCAACTACTCTACAAACGATAAAGAGTTCTATGCGATCGTGAGAGCTCTTAATCATTGGAGTCATTATCCCCGTCCGAATCACTTCATACTACATTCGGATCATGAATCGTGGAAGTACATTAACAGGAAGCAGAAGTTGAATCCGCAACATGCCAAATGGGCGGATCACATTAGTTTTGATTCCCAAGGGAAAGAACCGTATCAATCGCCCATTGATAAATACATTGACGAGAAGCTACATGGTGGGAATTCTAACTTCGTATTGAAGTCAATTTCCATGGAAGCTCATGATGATCTTGTTGCTTCGAGCAACCATTATTTGGATTTTGGTAGAATTGTGCATGAAAGGTGGTGGGAAGGAAATCACAAAAAAGTAAAGCACAAGCAAAGATGGCACAAAATGGTTGTGATTGACAATACTCATTACAAATTCAAATCACCGGAGAGGGATAAATATGAAGACTACATTGAAGATGATGAGCTGAAAAAGAGATCAACGGGGTGCGTAAACTGCTTCATGTTCTTAATCAAGTTTGAATCTAACTTCCAGATTTGCTTTGATCCCGGTGGCATCAAAGATGATTCGACTAAGTGTTCGGGCTTGTTCGGGTTTATAATATTCATCTTTGATCCCGGCATACTGAGGCAAAGAATTGAGGACAATTCTTTTTTAAGGGAGAGAATTTGATGCGTATGGAGGGGGGGTAAAAATTCTAATAAATTTCAGCGGAAATCACGAATAAAACCCGTCCAAAATAAGCCCAAAATAAATACGACGGTTAAGAAATTACGGGTTGACAAGTGAAGCAAGTACGCATAAACATGGATGAGCTCGTTTAAAGAAAAGGAAATATGCGCGGTTGAAGCTCGAGATCCGCACACCCCTTGAAGCCGTGTGGGAACAAAAGAAAAATCAAATGGGAACAAGGGGAGAGGGCCGAATGTGGCGGCACCAAGGGAGAAGAATCCTAGTTTATATTTTTGCATTTTTCAACATAGTTTGAATAAGATTTGACAAAAGGTCTAGGTTGTAAGTTCTATGCATCTAATCATCCTAGAACTTTCAACTAGCATTTAATGTTTTGCTTGGAGGCCAAGGACTTTTTCCTATAAAAGGACCTAGCCTCCCTCATTTGTAATCATCAAAGTTGAAGTAAAAACATTTTAGAGAGAGAAACTTGGTGGTTTCAATCTTTTTTCCAAAGAGTCGAGGCTTTCGAATCTTGCCTTAAACTAAGGACGTGCTCCGCAGTTTGAGATTGAGTTGCTTGACGCGTTTCGAGTAATTCCCCATTGTTATCACTATAGGTCTAGTGATACCAAATATCCCATTGTTTTCGATCTCTTCTCAAGGAATCGAAACAAATATCCTTTATCTTTTGCACAACAAAAACTCAAAAACAAAACAATTAAGTCTTCCGCTACGTATACGCTCCAACCTATTGATTATAACTCGGGTTAATGCTTGAAAACGCGTCAAACAATAACAATTTTGGAACGAACTCGTCGAACCGATGTTTACAACTGTAAACGAAAAACTCACTGTTTTTATTCAATAACTCAATCTATCTGATAAACAATACATTAGACCTCCTTATATAGGAGTTAGAAACCAACCTAGCTAACCTAAAACACAATCTGAAACTTACCTAAAATCGTCTTGCCTTATTTTGTTAACTATGAAATAAAATAAACTAATTAATAATATCTAATTAGGAAATAAACTAGTCCTAATGATTTATGGAAAACCTTTATTTTGTATCATACTCCCTTTCTTCAAAAGAATCGTCCCGATTCTTAGAACCATGGAATCCACCGGGATCGAATACAATCCTAGCAAATTCAGATGCAAAATTGACTAAGAACATGAAGTTATTCGTGAAAATCATTGCTCTCCTTTCCAGCTCGTCATCTTCAATGCAACAGCCTTCAAGCTTATCCATCTTTTCCCATATGAGCTCGTGCCTTCCACCCCACCACCCTCCTTGCACGACATCAAGATTTAATCTTTTTGAATCACCTATGTCAACTACAGGAATCCGGTTCATAAAATAATTATGCCCATCAGCATTACCAAATAATTTTCCATTGATGCACTTATTAACTAGATCTTGTTCTTGAAAAATAACATCACCATTAACCTCAATTGTCTCTTCATCATTATAATCATCAAAAATAGGAGGCAATTTCGGATCAAACTTAACATTCTCCTCGTAGATGCTTTGACTTGAGAATACTCCCGACATGTCTTCTTCTTTTTGCTCCTTGATTTTTTTTCAGTTTTTTTTTTTTTTCGCGGATGAACAGTACCACGTGTGAACAGTAACTTTTTTTTTTTTTTTTTTTTTTTTTTGTAACCTTCACGCTTTGAATAACAAGTTACTAGAAACTTTTTCCTGAGATGCAAAACCGATTAACCCTCAAACTACCTGCTTGAGTTTAACCCTTGAACTCCAATCGCAATCAGAAATTCAACTAATAACTTGGTTTTGACACGCCTAGGACCGTCTAGATTTGAGGAAATCAAGAGCCGAAGCTCTGATACCACTTATGATACGAAAATTTGCGCGGAAGCGATTTTAAGAATAACGAACAATAAAGAAGTAAGGATATTTGCTTCGAAATCTGTCTTGAAGTCGAAACAATGGGATATTTGCGCGATCTAGACCTATAGATCGAACAATGGTGAACTATAATCAAGACCTATTGATTATAACTCGGGTTAATGCTTGAAAACGCGTCAAACAATAACAATTTTGGAACGAACTCGTCGAACCGATGTTTACAACTGTAAACGAAAAACTCACTGTTTTTATTCAATAACTCAATCTATCTGATAAACAATACATTAGACCTCCTTATATAGGAGTTAGAAACCAACCTAGCTAACCTAAAACACAATCTGAAACTTACCTAAAATCGTCTTGCCTTATTTTGTTAACTATGAAATAAAATAAACTAATTAATAATATCTAATTAGGAAATAAACTAGTCCTAATGATTTATGGAAAACCTTTATTTTGTATCACGTTGTGTAAACCATTTGTCCTTGTTATTGTGACTTGTTGTGTGAACCATTTTTCCTTGTTCATTAGTCCTTGTGACTCGTTGTGTGAATCATTTGTCCTTGTTCATTAGTCTTTCTAACTCGTTGTGTAAACTATTTGCCCTTGTTCATCAGTCCTTATATATCGTTGTGTGAACCAACTGTCCTTGTTCTTTAGTCCATGTGACTCATTGTGTGAGCCATTTGTCCTTGTTCATTAGTCCTTGTGACTCGTTGTGTGAACCATTTGTCCTTGTTCATTAGTTTTATGACTCGTTGTGTAAACCATTTGACCTTGTTTAGTAGTCCTTGGGACTCGTTGTATGAACCATTTGTCCTTGTTCTTTAGTCCTTGTGACTCGTTGTTTAAACAATTTGTCCTTGTTTTTTAGTTCTTGTGACTCGTTGTGTAAACCATTTGTCCTTGTTATTGTGACTTGTTGTGTGAACCATTTTTCCTTGCTCATTAGTCCTTGTGACTCGTTGTGTAAACGATTTGTCCTTGTTCATTAGTCCTTGTGACTAGTTGTGTGAACCATTTGTCCTTGTTCTTTAGTCCTTGTGACTCGTTGTTTAAACAATTTGTCCTTGTTGTTTAGTTCTTGTGACTAGTTGTGTAAACCATTTGTCCTTGTTATTGTGACTTATTATGTGAACCATTTTTCCTTGTTCATTAGTCCTTGTGACTCGTTGTTTGAATCATTTGTCCATGTTCATTAAACCTTCTAACTCGTTGTGTAAACTATTTGCCCTTGTTCATTAGTCCTTCTAAATCGTTGTGTGAGCCATTTGTCCTTGTTCTTTAGTCCATGTGACTCGTTGTGTGAACCATTTGTCCTTGTTCATTATTCTTGTGACTCTTTGTGTAAACCATTTGTCCTTGTGACTCGTTGTGTAAACCCTTTGTCCTTGTTCGTTAGTCTATGTGACTCGTTGTTTAAACCATTTGTCCTTGTTTATTAGTCCTTGTGATTCGTTGTGTAAACCATTTGTCCTTGTTATAGTGACTTGTTGTGTGAATCATTTATCCTTGCTCCTTAGTCCTTGTGACTCGTTGCGTGAACCATTTGTCCTTTGTCATTAGTCCTTGTGACTCGTTGTGTAAAGTATTTGTCCTTGTTCTTTAGACATTGTGACTCGTTGTGTGAACCATTTGTATTTGTTCTTTAGTCCTTGTGACTCGTTGTTTAAACCATTTGCCATTGTTTATTAGTGCTTGTGACTCGTTGTGTAAACCATTTGTCCTTGTTATTGTGACTTGTTGTGTGAACCATTTTTCCTTTTTCATTAGTCCTTGTGACTCGTTGTGTGAACCAATTGTCCTTGTTCATTAGTCCTTATGACTCGTTGTGTAAACTATTTGTCCTTGTTCTTTAGACTTTGTGACTCGTTGTGTGAACCATTTGTCCTTGTTCTTTAGTCCTTGTGACTCATTGTTTAAACAATTTGTCCTTGTTCATTAGTCTTGTGGCTCGTTGTGTAAACCATTTGTCCTTGTGACTCGTTGTGCAAACTATTTGTCCTTGTTCATTAGTCCTTGTGACTCGTTGTATGAACCATTTGTCCTTGTTCTTTAGTCCTTGTGAATCGTTGTGTAAACTATTTATCCTTGTTCTTTAGACTTTGTGACTCGTTGTGTGAACCATTTGTCCTTGTTCTTTAGTCCTTGCGACTCGTTGTTTAAACAATTTTTCCTTGTTTATTAGTTCTTGCGACTCGTTGTGTAAACCATTTGTCCTTGTTATTGTGACTTGTTATGTGAACCATTTTTCCTTGTTCATTAGTCCTTGTGACTCGTTGTTTGAATCATTTGTCCATGTTCATTAGTCTTTCTAACTCGTTGTGTAAACTATTTTCCCTTGTTCATTAGTCCTTCTAAATCGTTGTGTGAGCCATTTGTCCTTGTTCTTTAGTCCATGTGACTCGTTGTGTGAACAATTTGTCCTTGTTCATTAGTCTTGTGACTCTTTGTGTAAACCATTTGTCCTTGTGACTCGTTGTGTAAACCATTTGTTCTTGTTCGTTAGTCTATGTGACTCGTTGTTTAAACCATTTGTCCTTGTTTATTAGTCCTTGTGATTCGTTGTGTAAACCATATGTCCTTGTTATAGTGACTTGTTGTGTGAATCATTTATCCTTGCTCCTTAGTCCTTGTAACTCGTTGCGTGAACCATTTGTCCTTTGTCATTAGTCCTTGTGACTCGTTGTGTAAATTATTTGTCCTTGTTCTTTAGACCTTGTGACTCGTTGTGTAAACCATTTGTCCTTGTTATTGTGACTTGTCATGTGAACCATTTTTCCTTTTTCATTAGTCCTTGTGACTCGTTGTGTGAACCAATTGTCCTTGTTCATTAGTACTTATGACTCGATGTGTAAACTATTTGTCCTTGTTCTTTAGACCTTGTGACTCGTTGTGTGAACCATTTGTCCTTGTTCTTTAGTCCTTGTGACTCGTTGTTTAAACAATTTGTCCATGTTCATTAATCTTGTGACTCGTTGTGTAAACCATTTGTCCTTGTTTATTCGTCCTTGTGACTCATTGTGTAAGTTATTTGTCCTTGTTCTTTAGACCTTGTGACTCGTTGTGTGAACCATTTGTCCTTGTTCTTTAGTCCTTGTGAGTTGTTGTTTAAACAATTTGTCCTTGTTTTTTAGTTCTTGTGACTCGTTGTGTAAACCATTTGTCCTTGTTATTGTGACTTGTTGTGTGAACCATTTTTCCTTGTTCATTAGTCCTTGTGACTCGTTGTGTGAATCATTTGTCCTTGTTCATTAGTCTTTCTAACTCGTTGTGTAAACTATTTGCCCTTGTTCATCAGTCCTTATATATCGTTGTGTGAACCAACTGTCCTTGTTCTTTAGTCCATGTGACTCATTGTGTGAGCCATTTGTCCTTGTTCATTAGTCCTTGTGACTCGTTGTGTGAACCATTTGTCCTTGTTCATTAGTTTTATGACTCGTTGTGTAAACCATTTGACCTTGTTTAGTAGTCCTTGGGACTCGTTGTATGAACCATTTGTCCTTGTTCTTTAGTCCTTGTGACTCGTTGTTTAAACAATTTGTCCTTGTTTTTTAGTTCTTGTGACTCGTTGTGTAAACCATTTGTCCTTGTTATTGTGACTTGTTGTGTGAACCATTTTTCCTTGCTCATTAGTCCTTGTGACTCGTTGTGTAAACGATTTGTCCTTGTTCATTAGTCCTTGTGACTAGTTGTGTGAACCATTTGTCCTTGTTCTTTAGTCCTTGTGACTCGTTGTTTAAACAATTTGTCCTTGTTGTTTAGTTCTTGTGACTCGTTGTGTAAACCATTTGTCCTTGTTATTGTGACTTATTATGTGAACCATTTTTCCTTGTTCATTAGTCCTTGTGACTCGTTGTTTGAATCATTTGTCCATGTTCATTAAACCTTCTAACTCGTTGTGTAAACTATTTGCCCTTGTTCATTAGTCCTTCTAAATCGTTGTGTGAGCCATTTGTCCTTGTTCTTTAGTCCATGTGACTCGTTGTGTGAACCATTTGTCCTTGTTCATTATTCTTGTGACTCTTTGTGTAAACCATTTGTCCTTGTGACTCGTTGTGTAAACCCTTTGTCCTTGTTCGTTAGTCTATGTGACTCGTTGTTTAAACCATTTGTCCTTGTTTATTAGTCCTTGTGATTCGTTGTGTAAACCATTTGTCCTTGTTATAGTGACTTGTTGTGTGAATCATTTATCCTTGCTCCTTAGTCCTTGTGACTCGTTGCGTGAACCATTTGTCCTTTGTCATTAGTCCTTGTGACTCGTTGTGTAAAGTATTTGTCCTTGTTCTTTAGACCTTGTGACTCGTTGTGTGAACCATTTGTATTTGTTCTTTAGTCCTTGTGACTCGTTGTTTAAACCATTTGCCATTGTTTATTAGTGCTTGTGACTCGTTGTGTAAACCATTTGTCCTTGTTATTGTGACTTGTTGTGTGAACCATTTTTCCTTTTTCATTAGTCCTTGTGACTCGTTGTGTGAACCAATTGTCCTTGTTCATTAGTCCTTATGACTCGTTGTGTAAACTATTTGTCCTTGTTCTTTAGACTTTGTGACTCGTTGTGTGAACCATTTGTCCTTGTTCTTTAGTCCTTGTGACTCATTGTTTAAACAATTTGTCCTTGTTCATTAGTCTTGTGGCTCGTTGTGTAAACCATTTGTCCTTGTGACTCGTTGTGCAAACTATTTTCCTTGTTCATTAGTCCTTGTGACTCGTTGTATGAACCATTTGTCCTTGTTCTTTAGTCCTTGTGAATCGTTGTGTAAACTATTTATCCTTGTTCTTTAGACTTTGTGACTCGTTGTGTGAACCATTTGTCCTTGTTCTTTAGTCCTTGCGACTCGTTGTTTAAACAATTTTTCCTTGTTTATTAGTTCTTGCGACTCGTTGTGTAAACCATTTGTCCTTGTTATTGTGACTTGTTATGTGAACCATTTTTCCTTGTTCATTAGTCCTTGTGACTCGTTGTTTGAATCATTTGTCCATGTTCATTAGTCTTTCTAACTCGTTGTGTAAACTATTTTCCCTTGTTCATTAGTCCTTCTAAATCGTTGTGTGAGCCATTTGTCCTTGTTCTTTAGTCCATGTGACTCGTTGTGTGAACAATTTGTCCTTGTTCATTAGTCTTGTGACTCTTTGTGTAAACCATTTGTCCTTGTGACTCGTTGTGTAAACCATTTGTTCTTGTTCGTTAGTCTATGTGACTCGTTGTTTAAACCATTTGTCCTTGTTTATTAGTCCTTGTGATTCGTTGTGTAAACCATATGTCCTTGTTATAGTGACTTGTTGTGTGAATCATTTATCCTTGCTCCTTAGTCCTTGTAACTCGTTGCGTGAACCATTTGTCCTTTGTCATTAGTCCTTGTGACTCGTTGTGTAAATTATTTGTCCTTGTTCTTTAGACCTTGTGACTCGTTGTGTAAACCATTTGTCCTTGTTATTGTGACTTGTCATGTGAACCATTTTTCCTTTTTCATTAGTCCTTGTGACTCGTTGTGTGAACCAATTGTCCTTGTTCATTAGTACTTATGACTCGATGTGTAAACTATTTGTCCTTGTTCTTTAGACCTTGTGACTCGTTGTGTGAACCATTTGTCCTTGTTCTTTAGTCCTTGTGACTCGTTGTTTAAACAATTTGTCCATGTTCATTAATCTTGTGACTCGTTGTGTAAACCATTTGTCCTTGTTTATTCGTCCTTGTGACTCATTGTGTAAGTTATTTGTCCTTGTTCTTTAGACCTTGTGACTCGTTGTGTGAACCATTTGTCCTTGTTCTTTAGTCCTTGTGACTCGTTGTTTAAACAATTTGTCCTTGTTTTTTAGTTCTTGTGACTCGTTGTGTAAACCATTTGTCCTTGTTATTGTGACTTGTTGTGTGAACCATTTTTCCTTGTTCATTAGTCCTTGTGACTCGTTGTGTGAATCATTTGTCCTTGTTCATTAGTCTTTCTAACTCGTTGTGTAAACTATTTGCCCTTGTTCATCAGTCCTTATATATCGTTGTGTGAACCAACTGTCCTTGTTCTTTAGTCCATGTGACTCATTGTGTGAGCCATTTGTCCTTGTTCATTAGTCCTTGTGACTCGTTGTGTGAACCATTTGTCCTTGTTCATTAGTTTTATGACTCGTTGTGTAAACCATTTGACCTTGTTTAGTAGTCCTTGGGACTCGTTGTATGAACCATTTGTCCTTGTTCTTTAGTCCTTGTGACTCGTTGTTTAAACAATTTGTCCTTGTTTTTTAGTTCTTGTGACTCGTTGTGTAAACCATTTGTCCTTGTTATTGTGACTTGTTGTGTGAACCATTTTTCCTTGCTCATTAGTCCTTGTGACTCGTTGTGTAAACGATTTGTCCTTGTTTATTAGTCCTTGTGACTAGTTGTGTGAACCATTTGTCCTTGTTCTTTAGTCCTTGTGACTCGTTGTTTAAACAATTTGTCCTTGTTGTTTAGTTCTTGTGACTCGTTGTGTAAACCATTTGTCCTTGTTATTGTGACTTATTATGTGAACCATTTTTCCTTGTTCATTAGTCCTTGTGACTCGTTGTTTGAATCATTTGTCCATGTTCATTAAACCTTCTAACTCGTTGTGTAAACTATTTGCCCTTGTTCATTAGTCCTTCTAAATCGTTGTGTGAGCCATTTGTCCTTGTTCTTTAGTCCATGTGACTCGTTGTGTGAACCATTTGTCCTTGCTCATTATTCTTGTGACTCTTTGTGTAAACCATTTGTCCTTGTGACTCGTTGTGTAAACCCTTTGTCCTTGTTCGTTAGTCTATGTGACTCGTTGTTTAAACCATTTGTCCTTGTTTATTAGTCCTTGTGATTCGTTGTGTAAACCATTTGTCCTTGTTATAGTGACTTGTTGTGTGAATCATTTATCCTTGCTCCTTAGTCCTTGTGACTCGTTGCGTGAACCATTTGTCCTTTGTCATTAGTCCTTGTGACTCGTTGTGTAAAGTATTTGTCCTTGTTCTTTAGACCTTGTGACTCGTTGTGTGAACCATTTGTATTTGTTCTTTAGTCCTTGTGACTCGTTGTTTAAACCATTTGCCATTGTTTATTAGTGCTTGTGATTCGTTGTGTAAACCATTTGTCCTTGTTATTGTGACTTGTTGTGTGAACCATTTTTCCTTTTTCATTAGTCCTTGTGACTCGTTGTGTGAACCAATTGTCCTTGTTCATTAGTCCTTATGACTCGTTGTGTAAACTATTTGTCCTTGTTCTTTAGACTTTGTGACTCGTTGTGTGAACCATTTGTCCTTGTTCTTTAGTCCTTGTGACTCATTGTTTAAACAATTTGTCCTTGTTCATTAGTCTTGTGGCTCGTTGTGTAAACCATTTGTCCTTGTGACTCGTTGTGCAAACTATTTGTCCTTGTTCATTAGTCCTTGTGACTCGTTGTATGAACCATTTGTCCTTGTTCTTTAGTCCTTGTGAATCGTTGTGTAAACTATTTATCCTTGTTCTTTAGACTTTGTGACTCGTTGTGTGAACCATTTGTCCTTGTTCTTTAGTCCTTGCGACTCGTTGTTTAAACAATTTTTCCTTGTTTATTAGTTCTTGCGACTCGTTGTGTAAACCATTTGTCCTTGTTATTGTGACTTGTTATGTGAACCATTTTTCCTTGTTCATTAGTCCTTGTGACTCGTTGTTTGAATCATTTGTCCATGTTCATTAGTCTTTCTAACTCGTTGTGTAAACTATTTTCCCTTGTTCATTAGTCCTTCTAAATCGTTGTGTGAGCCATTTGTCCTTGTTCTTTAGTCCATGTGACTCGTTGTGTGAACAATTTGTCCTTGTTCATTAGTCTTGTGACTCTTTGTGTAAACCATTTGTCCTTGTGACTCGTTGTGTAAACCATTTGTTCTTGTTCGTTAGTCTATGTGACTCGTTGTTTAAACCATTTGTCCTTGTTTATTAGTCCTTGTGATTCGTTGTGTAAACCATATGTCCTTGTTATAGTGACTTGTTGTGTGAATCATTTATCCTTGCTCCTTAGTCCTTGTAACTCGTTGCGTGAACCATTTGTCCTTTGTCATTAGTCCTTGTGACTCGTTGTGTAAATTATTTGTCCTTGTTCTTTAGACCTTGTGACTCGTTGTGTAAACCATTTGTCCTTGTTATTGTGACTTGTCATGTGAACCATTTTTCCTTTTTCATTAGTCCTTGTGACTCGTTGTGTGAACCAATTGTCCTTGTTCATTAGTCCTTATGACTCGATGTGTAAACTATTTGTCCTTGTTCTTTAGACCTTGTGACTCGTTGTGTGAACCATTTGTCCTTGTTCTTTAGTCCTTGTGACTCGTTGTTTAAACAATTTGTCCATGTTCATTAGTCTTGTGACTCGTTGTGTAAACCATTTGTCCTTGTTTATTCGTCCTTGTGACTCATTGTGTAAGTTATTTGTCCTTGTTCTTTAGACCTTGTGACTCGTTGTGTGAACCATTTGTCCTTGTTCTTTAGTCCTTGTGACTCGTTGTTTAAACAATTTGTCCTTGTTTTTTAGTTCTTGTGACTCGTTGTGTAAACCATTTGTCCTTGTTATTGTGACTTGTTGTGTGAACCATTTTTCCTTGTTCATTAGTCCTTGTGACTCGTTGTGTGAATCATTTGTCCTTGTTCATTAGTCTTTCTAACTCGTTGTGTAAACTATTTGCCCTTGTTCATCAGTCCTTATATATCGTTGTGTGAACCAACTGTCCTTGTTCTTTAGTCCATGTGACTCATTGTGTGAGCCATTTGTCCTTGTTCATTAGTCCTTGTGACTCGTTGTGTGAACCATTTGTCCTTGTTCATTAGTTTTATGACTCGTTGTGTAAACCATTTGTCCTTGTTCTTTAGACCTTGTGACTCGTTGTGTGAACCATTTGTCCTTGTTCTTTAGTCCTTGTGACTCGTTGTTTAAACAATTTGTCCTTGTTGTTTAGTTCTTGTGACTCGTTGTGTAAACCATTTGTCCTTGTTATTGTTACTTATTATGTGAACCATTTTTCCTTGTTCATTAGTCCTTGTGACTCGTTGTTTGAATCATTTGTCCATGTTCATTAAACCTTCTAACTCGTTGTGTAAACTATTTGCCCTTGTTCATTAGTCCTTCTAAATCGTTGTGTGAGCCATATGTCCTTGTTCTTTAGTCCATGTCACTTGTTGTGTGAACCATTTGTCCTTGTTCAATAGTCTTGTGACTCGTTGTGTAAACCATTTGTCCTTATGACTCATTGTGTAAACCATTTGTCATTGTTCATTAGTCTATGTGACTCGTTGTTTAAACCATTTGTCCTTGTTTATTAGTCCTTGTGATTCGTTGTGTAAACGTCCTTATTATTGTGACTTGTTGTGTGAATCATTTATTCTTGCTCATTAGTCCTTGTGACTCGTTGTGTGAAGCATTTGTCCTTGTTCATTAGTCCTTGTAACTCGTTGTGTAAACTATTTGTCCTTGTTCTTTAGACCTTGTGACTCGTTGTGTGAACCATTTGTATTTGTTTTTTAGTTCTTGTGACTCGTTGTTTAAACAATTTTCCTTGTTTTTTAGTTCTTGCGACTCGTTGTGTAAACCATTTGTCCTTGTTATTGTGACTTTCCTTGTTCATTAGTACTTATGTGACTATTTGTCCTTGTTCTTTAGACCTTGTGACTGAACCATTTTTCCTTTTTTCATTAGTCCTTGTGACTCGTTGGTGAACCAATTGTCCTTGTTCATTAGTCCTTGTGACTCGTTGTGTAAAGTATTTGTCCTTGTTCATTAGTCCTTGTGACTCGTTGTATGAACCATTTGTCCTTGTTGTTTAGTCCTTTTGAATCGTTGTGTAAACTATTTGTCCCTGTTCTTTAGACCTTGTGACTCGTTGTGTGAACCATTTGTCCTTGTTCATTAGTCCTTGTGACTCGTTGTGTAAACTATTTGTCCTTGTTCTTTAGACCTTGTGACTTAGTCGACTGTGTGACCCATTTGTCCTTGTTCTTTAGTCCCGTTGTGACTCGTTGTTTTTAAACAATTTGTCCTTGTTTTTTTTAGTTCTTGTGACTCAATTTGTCCTAAACCATTTGTCCTTGTTATTGTGACTTGTTGTGTGAACCATTTTTCCTTGCTCATTAGTCCTTGTGACTCGTTGTGTAAACTTATTGTCCTTGTTCATTAGTCCTTGTGACTAGTTGTGTGAACCATTTGTCCTTGTTCTTTAGTCCTTGTGACTCGTTGTTTAAAAAATTTGTCCTTGTTGTTTAGTTCTTGTGACTCGTTGTGTAAACCATTTGTCCTTGTTATTGTGACTTATTATGTGAACCATTTTTCCTTGTTCATTAGTCCTTGTGACTCGTTGTTTGAATCATTTGTCCATGTTCATTAAACCTTCTAACTCGTTGTGTAAACTATTTGCCCTTGTAAATTAGTCCTTCTATATCGTTGTGTGAGCCATTTGTCCTTGTTCTTTAGTCCATGTGACTCGTTGTGTGAACCATTTGTCCTTATTCATTAGCCTTGTGACTCTTTGTGTAAACCATTTGTCTTTGTGACTCGTTGTGTAAACCCTTTGTCCTTGTTTGTTAGTCTATGTGACTCGTTGTTTAAACCATTTGTCCTTGTTTATTAGTCCTTGTGATTCGTTGTGTAAACCATTTGTCCTTGTTATAGTGACTTGTTGTGTGAATCATTTATCCTTACTCCTTAGTCCTTGTGACTCGTTGCGTGAACCATTTGTCCTTTGTCATTAGTCCTTGTGACTCGTTGTGTAAAGTATTTGTCCTTGTTCTTTAGACCTTGTGACTCGTTGTGTGAACCATTTGTATTTGTTCTTTAGTCCTTGTGACTCGTTGTTTAAACCATGTGCCATTGTTTATTAGTCCTTGTGACTCGTTGTGTAAACCATTTGTCCTTGTTATTGTGACTTGTTGTGTGAACCATTTTTCCTTTTTCATTAGTCCTTGTGACTCGTTGTGTGAACCAATTGTCCTTGTTCATTAGTCCTTATGACTGACTCGTTGTTTGTAAACTATTTGTCCTTGTTCTTTAGTCCTTGTGACTCGTTGTTTAAACAATTTGTCCTTGTTCATTAGTCTTGTGACTCGTTGTGTAAACCATTTGTCCTTGTGACTCGTTGTGCAAACTATTTGTCCTTGTTCATTAGTCCTTGTGACTCGTTGTATGAACCATTTGTCTTTGTTCTTTAGTCCTTGTGAATCGTTGTGTAAACTATTTATCCTTGTTCTTTAAACCTTGTGACTCGTTGTGTGAACCATTTGTCCTTGTTCTTTAGTCCTTGTGACTCGTTGTTTAAACAATTTTTCCTTGTTTTTTAGTTCTTGCGACTCGTTGTGTAAACCATTTGTCCTTGTTATTGTGACTTGTTATGTGAACCATTTTTCCTCGTTCATTAGTCCTTGTGACTCGTTGTTTGAATCATTTGTCCATGTTCATTAGTCCTTCTAACTCGTTGTGTAAACTATTTTCCCTTGTTTATTAGTCCTTCTAAATCGTTGTGTGAGCCATTTGTCCTTGTTCTTTAGTCCATGTGACTCGTTGTGTGAACAATTTGTCCTTGTTCATTAGTCTTGTGACTCTTTGTGTAAACCATTTGTCCTTGTGACTCGTTTTGTAAACCATTTGTCCTTGTTCGTTAGTCTATGTGACTCGTTGTTTAAACCATTTGTCCTTGTTTATTAGTCTTTGTGATTCGTTGTGTAAACCATTTGTCCTTGTTGTAGTGACTTGTTGTGTGAATCATTTATCCTTGCTCCATATTCCTTGTAACTCGTTGCGTGAATCATTTGTCCTTTGTCATTAGTCCTTGTGACTCGTTGTGTAAATTATTTGTCCTTGTTCTTTAGACCTTGTGACTCGTTGTGTAAACCATTTGTCCTTGTTATTGTGACTTGTCGTGTGAACCATTTTTCCTTTTTCATTAGTCCTTGTGACTCGTTGTGTGAACCAATTGTCCTTGTTCATTAGTCCTTATGACTCGTTGTGTAAATTATTTGTCCTTGTTCTTTAGACCTTGTGACTCGTTGTGTGAACCATTTGTCCTTGTTCTTTAGTCCTTGTGACTCGTTGTTTAAACAATTTGTCCTTGTTCATTAGTCTTGTGACTCGTTGTGTAAACCATTTATCCTTGTGACTCGTTGTGTAAACCATTTGTCCTTGTTCATTAGTCCTTGTGACTCATTGTGTAAACTATTTGTCCTTGTTCTTTAGACCTTGTGACTCGTTGTGTGAACCATTTTTCCTTGTTCTTTAGTCCTTCTGACTCGTTGTTTAAACAATTTGTCCTTGTTTTTTAGTTCTTGTGACTCGTTGTGTAAACCATTTGTCCTTGTTATTGTGACTTGTCGTGTGAACCATTTTTCCTTGTTCATTAGTCCTTGTGACTCGTTGTGTGAATCATTTGTCCTTGTTCATTAGTGTTTCTAACTTGTTGTGTAAACTATTTGCTCTTGTTCATCAGTCCTTATATATCGTTGTGTGAACCAACTGTCCTTGTTCTTTAGTCCATGTGACTCATTGTGTGAGCCATTTGTCCTTGTTCATTAGTCCTTGTGACTCGTTGTGTGAACCATTTGTCCTTGTTCATTAGTTTTGTGACTCGTTGTGTAAACCATTTGACCTTGTTCATTAGTCCTTGTGACTCGTTGTATGAACCATTTGTCCTTGTTCTTTAGTCCTTGTGAATCGTTGTGTAAACTATTTGTCCTTGTTCTTTAGACCTTGTGACTCGTTGTGTGAACCATTTGTCCTTTGTCTTTAGTCCTTGTGACTCGTTGTTTAAACAATTTGTCCTTGTTTTTTAGTTCTTGTTCTTTAGACTCGTTGTGTAAACCATTTGTCCTTGTTATTGTGACTTGTTATGTGAACCATTTTTCCTTGTTCATTAGTCCTTGTGACTCGTTGTTGGAATCATTTGTCCATGTTCATTAGTCCTTCTAATTCGTTGTGTAAACTATTTTCCCTTGTTCATTAGTCCTTCTAAATCATTGTGTGAGCCATTTGTCCTTGTTCTTTAGGCCATGTGACTCGTTGTGTGAATAATTTGTCCTTGTTCATTAGTCTTGTGACTCTTTGTGTAAACCATTTGTCCTTGTGACTCGTTGTGTAAACCAATTGTCCTTGTTCGTTAGTCTATGTGACTCGTTGTTTAAACCATTTGTCCTTGTTTATTAGTCCTTGTGATTCGTTGTGTAAACCATTTGTCCTTGTTATAGTGACTTGTTGTGTGAATCATTTATCCTTGCTCCTTAGTCCTTGTGACTCGTTGCGTGAACCATTTGTCCTTTGTCATTAGTCCTTGTGACTCGTTGTGTAAACTATTTGTTCTTGTTCTTTAGACCTTGGGACTCGTTGTGTGAACCATTTGTATTTGTTCTTTAGTCCTTGTGACTCGTTGTTTAAACCATTTGCCCTTGTTTATTAGTCCTTGTGACTCGTTGTGTAAACCATTTGTCCTTGTTATTGTGACTTGTCGTGTGAAGCATTTTTCCTTTTTCATTAGTCCTTGTGACTCGTTGTGTGAACCAATTGTCCTTGTTCATTAGTCCTTATGACTCGTTGTGTAAACTATTTGTCCTTGTTCTTTAGACCTTGTGACTCGTTGTGTGAACCAATTGTCCTTGTTCTTTAGTCCTTGTGACTCGTTGTTTAAACAATTTGTCCTTGTTCATTAGTCTTGTGACTCGTTGTGTAATTCATTTGTCCTTGTGACTCGTTGTGTAAACCATTTGTCCTTGTTCATTAGTCCTTGTGACACATTGTGTAAACTATTTGTCCTTGTTCTCTAGACCTTGTGACTCGTTGTGTGAACCATTTATCCTTGTTCTTTAGTCCTAGTGACTCGTTGTTTAAACAATTTGTCCTTGTTTTTTAGTTCTTGTGACTCGTTGTGTAAACCACTTGTCCTTGTTATTGTGACTTGTTGTGTGAACCATTTTTCCTTGTTCATTAGTCCATGTGACTCGTTGTGTGAATCATTTGTCCTTGTTCATTAGTCTTTCTAACTCGTTGTGTAAACTATTTGCCCTTGTTCATCAGTCCTTATATATCATTATGTGAACTAACTGTCCTTGTTCTTTAGTCCATGTGACTCGTTGTGTGAGCCATTTGTCCTTGTTCATTAGTCCTTGTGACTCGTTGTGTGAACCATTTGTCCTTGTTCATTAGTTTTGTGACTCGTTGTGTAAACCATTTGTCCTTGTTCATTAGTCTATGTGACTCGTTGTTTAAACCATTTGTCCTTGTGACTCGTTGTGTAAACTTGATGCAGGAGCATACTCGGAGGATAAATCAAATGGTAAAAGGATTCGGGTTTGTTCCAACGGGCAAGATTATGCTAAAATGTGGTTTGCATCAAGACATCAAGAAGTTCAAAATCGGCCACATAGCTGCTGGACACGGTTCCCTAGGCCAAGTAGGATACACGATTTCCTAAATCGTGTAGGATTTATTATTTAGATTAATTTATCAAGTTTTCAATAAAGTTAGGAAAGCTAGATGTTTCCTAATCCTAGTTTAATTAGAATACCCTAAATCTGATTGTATTTTAATTATTATTAGTTTAATAACTTTCCTAGTTAGCTAAGGGAAGGAGTAGATAGCTTGAGGAGCAAGCTAAGGAATTAGATCTCGAGTCGGATTTCTGACATCGAGTAGAATTAGGAAAGATAGCTTATTAGTCAAGCTAAGTAGAAGTATAAATAAGGACCGTGTATGACATTGTTCAACACGTGAGATTCAGAATTTTAATAGAAGTTTCCATTGTGAACTTTGTTTTGATTAGGCTTGCGAGTTTAGTCTTTAATCTTCCTTGCGAGGTTGTTTGTGAGTGTTTCGAGTTCGTACCTTGCGAGGCGGAGAGCGAGATTCACCATACTATCCAGGTTACATCCAAATTCACGAAATATATAGTACAACAAACACAATTCCGCTGCCAATTTACCCATTACATCTACAAACATACACGAATTTATCCTATCCCGAGAACGAACAGTCTGTCGTGACCGTTTAATCACGTTTGTTCATACAGTTTTACATCAAATTGGTTACCAGAGCTAAGTTCAGATTTATTCCTTAATAGATCTGTCTTGGGACGTTGCTAATCATGGTTAAAGACGGTGATGAGGGTCCGAAAACATGGGAAGATGGTCATAACGAGTCAAGATAGAGATGGCTCAGATGGCTTATGTGTTAAAAAACATAGCAAGCATGTTGAAGGCTAAAGAGAAGAAAAAGAATCGGACACTCCATCCGAATCTAAAGAAGAAGACGAGCAGCCAAAGAGGAAGTCAAAAAATAAGAACGATGATGATCGGGGTTTAAAACTCGATATTCCGGACTTTGATGGCGAGATGGATCCTTGTTGTTTCTGATTGGGTAAGACAAGCTGAGAGGGTTTTCGAGTATAAAAAGTATGATGACAAGAAGCAATTTAAATTTGCAATCTTGAAGCTTACAAAGTATGCATCTTTATGGTACGAGAACTTAAAGAAGCAAAGAAAGAAAGAAGGTAAAGCAAAGATCGAATCTTGGCTGAAATTGAAGAAGCATCTCCTGAAACGGTTAGTGCCAAAGGACTATGAACAAGATAACTACTTAAAGCTCCAATCTTTAGAGCAAGAAAGCATGTCCGTGACTGATTATATCAAAGAATTCGAAAAGATGTCAATCGTGTGCGATCTTGAGGAGAAAGAAGAGCTAAGAGTGGCGAGATTTGTCAAGGGCCTAACACCCGCGCTTGCTAAAAGAGTCGAGAACCAGAATTATGAAGGTTTTAATGATGTGTGCCGATTAGCATTGAAGTTCGAAAAACATGATAAGGCACAAAAATCTCATGCTTATTCGAAAGGGACGAGCTCTTATTCAATGCCAAAGAACTAGCGAGTCCAAGGATATCCAAGCAGAAGACGTGAAGGACAAGGGAACGAGCGTGATCGTGGAATCTAAAAGTGCTAGTTCAAGACGGTGTTTCAAGTGCCAAGGATATGGACACATAGCAAGTGAATGTCCACAAAAGAGAGCCCTTACAATACACGAGTTAAGCGAGATGGTACCTTGTTTTGTTCTACCGAACAGTCAAAAGACTGTCCAATCCAAAGACAAAGAAGCAAAAGAGGACGGTGAGTCTGTCACATACGATGTTGAGCCAATGATGAGTGACGATGACCAACCAGAGACGGTGATTCGTAATCTGCATATTCATGCTGGTCCGTTCAAGGAGGAAAAGTTCGAGTCTTGCAATGATGCTATTGACGAGGATGAGCAACAAAGTTGAAAGGGGCTTGGTTGAACTAATTGTCGGTGAGCACGAGGTATTTTCGAATCTGTCCAAGGCTGAAACAATTGATGATAATAAACTGATATTGGGTAGGGCATTGTCACATGTTAATGATTGTTCAAACTTTCAAGATAAAGAACTTTATCAATCACCACTTGATAAATCGATTAACAAGAAGCTAGGTGTTGAAGATTATCGGTGCTGTTGGTTTTTGAGTTCGGTACTAGTAGATGCTCACGGTGAACTTACTAGCCAAAGCAAGTGCTATTTCAATTTTTCATTACTTGTGCAAGGAGGGAGGCGGGGTGGAAGGCACAAGCAGGAGTGGTTCGAAGATCATAAAAGCCACAAGAAGATTGCTACTACAGAGGAAGTCGAAAGAATCTTAACTAAGACTGTCATTAGAATTATGATTCGGCTTGTGCGGTACGTTTTTGATCCCGGTGGCAGCATGCATGATCGAAATTTGAGGTCAAATTTAAAATCAAAAGAAGGAGAGTATGATGCAGAGCATACTCGAGGATAAATCAAATGGTAAAAGGATTCGGGTTTGTTCCAACGGGCAAGATTATGCTAAAATGTGGTTTGCATCAAGACATCAAGAAGCTCAAAATCGGCCACATAGTCTGCTTTGGACACGGTTCCCTAGGCCAAGTAGGATACACGATTTCCTAAATCGTGTAGGATTTATTATTTAGATTAATTTATCAAGTTTCGAATAAAGTTAGGAAAGCTAGATATTTCCTAATCCTAGTTTAATTAGAATACCCTAAATCTGATTGTATTTTAATTATTATTAGTTTAATAACTTTCCTAGTTAGTTTAGGGAAGGAGTAGATAGCTTGAGGAGCAAGCTAAGGAATTAGATCTCGAGTCGGATTTCTAACATCGAGTAGAATTAGGAAAGATAGCTTATTAGTCAAGCTAAGTAGAAGTATAAATAAGGACCGTGTATGACATTGTTCAACACGTGAGATTCAGAATTTTAATAGAAGTTTCCATTGTGAACTTTGTTTTGATTAGGCTTGCGAGTTTAGTCTTTAATCTTCCTTGCGAGGTTGTTTGTGAGTGTTTCGAGTTCGTACCTTGCGAGGCGGAGAGCGAGATTCACCATACTATCCAGGTTACATCCAAATTCACGAAATATACAAGACAAAACAAACACAATTCCGCTGCCAATTTACCCATTACATCTACAAACATACACGAATTTATCCTATCCTTTAGTCCTGTCGTGACTGTTTAATCACGTTTGTTCATATAGTTTTACATCAAAACTATTTGTCCTTGTTCATTAGTCCTTGTGACTCGTTGTATGAACCATTTGTCCTTGTTCTTTAGTCCTTGTGAATCATTGTGTAAACTATTTGTCCTTGTTCTTTAGACTTTGTGACTCGTTGTGTGAACCATTTGTCTTTGTTCTTTAGTCCTTGTGACTCGTTGTTTAAACAATTTGTCCTTGTTTTTTAGTTCTTGCGACTCGTTGTGTAAACCATTTGTCCTTGTTATTGTGACTTGTTATGTGAACCATTTTTCCTTGTTCATTAGTCCTTGTGACTCGTTGTTTGAATCATTTGTCCATGTTCATTAGTCCTTCTAACTCATTGTGTAAACTATTTTCCCTTGTTCATTAGTCCTTCTAAATCGTTGTGTGAGCCATTTGTCCTTGTTCTTTAGTCCATGTGACTTGTTGTGTGAACAATTTGTCCTTGTTCATTAGTCTTGTGACTCTTTGTGTAAACCATTTGTCCTTGTGACTCGTTGTGTAAACCATTTGTCCTTGTTCGTTAGTCCATGTGACTCGTTGTTTAAACCATTTGATGCAGGAGCATGTTCGGAACAAGCAAATGAGATCCTTATTAGTCGAAATGTAACTCAACTAGTAAAAGGATTTGAGCTTGGATCGAGTAATGTGTTGATGCTAAAATGGGAAGGCATGGGAGCTGCATAACACGGCTCCGGAGCCGCATATCACGACCCCTAGGATGATTAGGATACACGGTTTCCTAAATCGTGTAGAATAATAAGTTAGTTAATCACTATTTCTAATAAAGTTAGGAAAGCTAGATTTTCCTAATCCTAGTCAAATTAGAATACCCTAAATCTGATTGTATTCTAGTTATTAGTATTTTAATTACTTTCCTAGTTAGTTTAGGAAAGGGGAATAATTTTCCTAGTTAGTTTAGGAAAGGGAAAGATAGCTTAATTTCCAAGCTAGGGTTTGGGTCGAATTGTGACCTCGTTTAAGAGTATATTAGGCCGTGTATGATCGGGAAACACCATCGAATTTCCAGAATAAAATTGTTTACATTTGTGAGCATTATTCCGATTAGGTTTGCGAGCTTAATCTTTAGATCTTCCTTGCGAGGTTGATTGCGTGAATCTGCGTTTGACACCTTGCGAGGTTAGGACTAGGAATTCACCATACTATCCAGGTTACATCCATAATCACGAAATAATCAGTCCAAACAAATCAATTTCCGCTGCAAATTTACCAAATATCACGACATACACAATCACAGAATTAACAAACTCAAACGAACAGTTCAACGATCCGTTCATTCTCGTTTTTCATACTTGTTTTACATCAAATTAGTTACCGAGCTAAGTTCGATTTATTCCTTAATAGATCTGTCTTGGGACGTTGCTAATCATGGTTAAAGATGGTGAAGAAGGTCCGAAAACATGGGAAGATGGTCATAACGAGCTGAAGTTGGAGATGGCTCAGATGGCTTATGTGTTAAAAAAACATAGCAAGCATGTTGAAGGCTAAAGAGAAGAAAAAAGAATCGGACACTCCATCCGAATCTGAAGAAGAGGACGAGTAGCCAAAGAGGAAGTCAAAAAATAAGAACGATGATGATCGGGGTTTAAAACTCGATATTCCAGACTTTGATGGCGAGATGGATCCGGAAAAATTTCTGGATTGGGTAAGACAAGCTGAGAGGGTTTTCGAATATAAAGAATACGATGACAAGAAGCAATTTAAAGTTGCAATCCTGAAGCTTACAAAGTATGCATCTTTATGGTACGAAAATCTGAAAAAACAGAGGAGAAAGGAAGGCAAAGACAAGATCGAATCTTGGATCAAATTAAAAAAGCACTTGATGAGGCGATTCCTGCCAAGGGATTATGAACAAGATAACTACTTAAAGCTCCAATCTTTAGAGCAAGGAAGCATGTCCGTGACTGATTATATCAAAAAATTCGAAAAGATGTCAATCGTATGCGATCTTGAGGAGAAAGAAGAGCTAAGAGTGGCGAGATTCATCAAGGGCCTAACACCCGCAATTTCAACGAAGGTAGAAATTCAGAATTTCGATGGATTTAGCGATGTCTGCAGATTGGCGTTAAAATTTGAAAAGCATGATAAGGCACGAAAACCTTATACTTACTCCAAGGGACAAAGTTCGGGAACAAATTCGTATTCCGTGCCGCTCCTAGCAAGGCTAAAGAAACCCCGAAAGAAGAACCCAAGGACAAAGGAAAGGATGTTGCCGAGCCAAAAGGGAGTTCTTTGAGGCGTTGTTTCAAGTGTCAAGGCTATGGTCATATAGCAAACGAATGTCCTCGAAACGAGCCCTAACAAAAGTAAGAATTGTATGATATGATTCCTGTATTTGTCACGCCAGAGGAGGAAACAGCTCAAGAGAATGTTGAAGCTGATGGTAAAGGAATAGTCTATGATTTGGATCCGTTGAGTGACGAGGAGTGTTTAGTGCTGCGTAATTTACATATGGAAACGGGTTCAGCTGAGAATGAACAACGGGAGCAAATCTTCCATACTCGGTGCAAGGTAAACCGTAAAATTTGCAATCTTATTATTGATAGTGGATCTTGTGCTAATGTAGTAGCAAGGGATCTTGTTGATGAACTGAAATTGCAAACTAAAGACCGAGTTAAACCATATAAATTACATTGGCTGAATGGGGAGAATGGGATCCAAGTTAAGAAACAGGCCTTAGTTTCGTTGAGTCTAGGACCCTATACTGATGAGGTGTGGTGCGATATAATTCCTATGAATGCATGCCACATTCTGTTGGGTAGGCCTTGGCAATTCGATAGAAAGGTTGAACATGACGGGAGAGCCAATGTGTATAGCGTGATGAAGGGTAATGTGAGATATAATCTGAAACCTATGTCACCTAATAAGATTAAAGAGTCTAAAACAAAGAAGGGGAGTATGTTTATGGAGGCTCGGGAGGTTGAAGAGGCTTTAGCTCGTGGGGAACGAACTTATGTGCTGCTGGTTCGTGAATTGGGGTCCGTTGGTGTGTGTGATGACCGTGAGGTACAGGGGTTGTTAGAAGAGTTCCGGGATGTGTTTCCGGATGAATTACCGGATGGGTTACCTCCTTTACGTGGTATTGAACACCAAATAGATCTGATTCCAGGGGCGGCATTGCCTAATAAGCCGGCCTATCGCCGTAATCCGAGAGGAAGCAAAGGAGTTACAGAGACAAGTCCAAGAATTGATAGATAGGGGATATGTTCAAGAGAGCTTAAGTCCATGTGCGGTGCCTGCGTTATTAGTGCCAAAGAAGGAAGGGACTTGGAGAATGTGCATTGATAGTAGAGCGGTAAATAACATTACAATCAAATATCGCTTTCCTATGCCAAGACTTGATGATATGCTTGACGAACTTTCTGGTTCGAGTGTCTTTTCTAAACTGGATTTGAGGAGTGGCTACCATCAAATGAGGATTAGAGAAGGGGATGAGTGGAAGACCGCGTTTAAAACGAAGCAAGGGTTATATGAATGGCTTGTGATGCCGTTTGGATTGTGCAATGCTCCTAGTTCGTTTATTTGGTTGATGAATGAAGTGTTAAGGCCATTCCTTAACAAATTTGTGGTGGTCTATCTTGACGACATCCTGATTTATAGCAAAGATGAAGAGTCGCACAAACGACATTTGCGAGCTGTGTTTGAAGTTTTGCGAGATCAGAAGCTTTATGGTAAGATGGAAAAATGTACTTTTATGGTCTCAAGTGTTGTCTTTCTTGGTTATATTGTGGGAAAAGACGGAGTAAGTATGGACCCATCTAAGGTCGATGCTATTCAAGCCTGGCCGCCCGAAATCAACTACAGAGGTGCGAAGCTTTCATGGTTTAGCATCATTTTATAGACGGTTCATCCAGGGTTTTAGCTCGATTGTGGCTCCAATTACAGAGCTAACCAAGAAGGGAGAGTTCGTGTGGACTAACAGCGCCCAAAAGGCGTTTGAAGAAGTGAAACGCAAGCTATGCTCCGGACCTGTTTTAGCACTACCTGATTTTAATAAATTGTTTGAAGTCGAGTGTGATGCAAGTGGTGTTGGGATTGGTGCCGTGTTAATACAAGAAAAGAGACCTATTGCATATTTCAAATGAGAAATTAAACGGTGCAAGGTTGAACTATTCAACCTATGACAAGGAGTTTTATGCAATCGTGAGAGCATTGGATCATTGGAGTCATTATCTGCGTCCCAAAACCGTTTATTTTACATTCTGATCACGAGGCTCTTAAACACATCCATGGACAGCAAAAGTTAAATCAAAGACATGTCAAATGGGTAGAATTCTTGCAATCATTCACGTTTTCTTCAAAATATAAGACGGGAAGTTCTAATATCGTGGCTGATGCATTATCACGAAGGCATTCATTGTTGATTGAGTTGGATGCAAGGATTCTTGGTTTCGAACATATCAAGGAACCGTGTAAGTCGATCCAGAATTTTCAAAGGAAATCATTGATCCGACAGTTTTGTATCTTGTTCAGGATGGCTATCTCTTCAAGGGTAATCGGCTATGCATTCCGAATGGGTCGATTAGGGAGTTGTTGGTACGTGAAGCTCATGGCGGGGCTATTGCTGGACACTTTGGAGTTAATAAGACGAGTGACATCCTAAGTGAACATTTCTACTGGCCGAGAATGATTAAGGACGTACAAGAAATCGTGGCGAAATGCGTGGTATGTCAAAAGGCTAAAAGTACGTTCAACAAAGGCTTGTATACACCGCCCGCACTGCAACCGTGGAATGAGGTAAGCATGGATTTTATCCTTGGTTTGCCGAGAACTCAGAGGGGTAAGGACTCGATTATGGTGGTAGTTGATCGATTCTCGAAGATGGCACATTTTATTCCGTGTCACAAGACTGATGATGCAACTAAAGTGGCTGATTTGTACTATAGAGAGATCGTTCGATTACATGGAATACCTCTTACTATTGTTTCAGATCGAGATGTGAAGTTTCTTAGTTACTTCTGGAAAACGTTATGGCGTTTGATGGGGACTAAGCTTCTTTTCAGTACATCACACCATCCACAAACCGATGGTCAGACCGAGGTAACCAACCGTACTCTAGGGAGTCTATTGCGAGGATTGGTTAGTAAAAGCACAAAGGATTGGGATATCAAATTGGCGCATGCTGAATTCGCTTATAATCGTACACCATCAATGACGACAGACGAGCTCCTTCGAGATTGTCTATGGCGTGAATCCATACCTGCCAATCGATTTAGTGCCCATTCCAAAGAAAGATGTGTTAAGTTTTGAAGCCAAAGAAAGACAAGCTGCATTTCTCCGAGTATGTGAACAAGTTCGAGCTCAAATTGAGAAGGCAAATGCTAAATACAAAGAGAAGGCTAATAAACATCGAAAGCAGCCTGTTTTCAAGGAAGGTGATCTTGTGTGGTTACATTTGAGAAAGGAACGATTTCCGTCCAAAAGGAAGAATAAGTTGATGCCGCGAGCAGATGGTCCATTCAAGATCCTCGAATGTTATGGTTCTAACGCATACAAGCTGGAGTTGCCGAGTGAATATGGTGGGGTGAGCGCGACATTCAATGTAGGCGACCTATCACCGTATCTAGAAGACGAGGATTTGAGGGCAAATTCTCAAAAAGAAGGAGAGAATGATGCAGGAGCATGTTCGGAACAAGCAAATGAGATCCTTATTAGTCGAAATGTAACTCAACTAGTAAAAGGATTTGAGCTTGGATCGAGTAATGTGTTGATGCTAAAATGGGAAGGCATGGGAGCCGCATAACACGGCTCGGAGCCGCATATCACGGCCCCTAGGATGATTAGGATACACGGTTTCCTAAATCGTGTAGAATAATAAGTTAGTTAATCACTATTTCTAATAAAGTTAGGAAAGCTAGATTTTCCTAATCCTAGTCAAATTAGAATACCCTAAATCTGATTGTATTCTAGTTATTAGTATTTTAATTACTTTCCTAGTTAGTTTAGGAAAGGGGAATAATTTTCCTAGTTAGTTTAGGAAAGGGAAAGATAGCTTAATTTCCAAGCTAGGGTTTGGGTCGAATTGTGACCTCGTTTAAGAGTATATTAGGCCGTGTATGATCGGGAAACACCATCGAATTTCCAGAATAAAATTGTTTACATTTGTGAGCATTATTCCGATTAGGTTTGCGAGCTTAATCTTTAGATCTTCCTTGCGAGGTTGATTGCGTGAATCTGCGTTTGACACCTTGCGAGGTTAGGACTAGGAATTCACCATACTATCCAGGTTACATCCATAATCACGAAATAATCAGTCCAAACAAATCAATTTCCGCTGCAAATTTACCAAATATCACGACATACACAATCACAGAATTAACAAACTCAAACGAACAGTTCAACGATCTGTTCATTCTCGTTTTTCCATACTGTTTTACATCACCATTTGTCCTTGTTTATTAGTCCTTGTGATTCGTTGTGTAAACCATTTGTCGTTGTTATAGTGACTTGTTGTGTGAATCATTTATCCTTGCTCCTTAGTCCTTGTGACTCGTTGCGTGAACCATTTGTCCTTTGTCATTAGTCCTTGTGACTCGTTGTGTTAACTATTTGTCCTTGTTCTTTAGACCTTGTGACTCGTTGTGTGAACCATTTGTATTTGTTCGTTAGTCCTTGTGACTCGTTGTTTAAACCATTTGCCCTTGTTTATTAGTCCTTGTGACTCGTTGTGTAAACCATTTGTCCTTGTTATTGTGACTTGTCGTGTGAACCATTTTTCCTTTTTCAAAAGTCCTTGTGACTCGTTGTGTGAACCAAATTTCCTTGTTCATTAGTCCTTATGACTCGTTGTGTAAATTATTTGTCCTTGTTCTTTAGACCTTGTGACTCGTTGTGTGAACCATTTGTCCTTGTTCTTTAGTCCTTGTGACTCGTTGTTTAAACAATTTGTCCTTGTTCATTAGTCTTGTGACTCGTCGTGTAAACCATTTGTCCTTGTGACTCGTTGTGTAAACCATTTGTCCTTGTTCATTAGTCCTTGTGACACATTGTGTAAACTATTTGTCGTTGTTCTTTAGACCTTGTGACTCGTTGTGTGAACCATTTGTCCTTGTTCTTTAGTCTTTGTGACTCGTTGTTTAAACAATTTGTCCTTGTTTTTTAATTCTTGTGACTCGTTGTGTAAACCATTTGTCCTTGTTATTGTGACTTGTTGTGTGAACCATTTTTCCTTGTTCATTAGTCCTTGTGACTCGTTGTATGAATCATTTGTCCTTGTTCTTTAGTCTTTCTAACTCGTTGTGTAAACTATTTGCCCTTGTTCATCAGTCCTTATAGATCTTTGTGTGAACCAACTGTCCTTGTTCTTTAATCCATGTGACTCGTTGTGTGAGCCATTTGTCCTTGTTCATTAATCCTTGTGACTCATTGTGTGAACCATTTGTCCTTGTTCATTAGTCTTGTGACTCGTTGTGTAAACCATTTGTCCTTGTGACTCGTTGTGTAAACCATTTGTCCTTGTTCATTAGTCCTTGTGACACATTGTGTAAACTATTTGTCCTTGTTCTTTAGACCTTGTGACTCGTTGTGTGAACCATTTGTACTTGTTCTTTAGTCCTTGTGACTCGTTGTTTAAACAATTTGTCCTTGTTTTTTAGTTCTTGTGACTCGTTGTGTAAACCATTTGTCCTTGTTCGTTAGTCCATGTGACTCGTTGTTTAAACCATTTGTCCTTGTTTATTAATCCTTGTGATTCGTTGTGTAAACCATTTGTCGTTGTTATAGTGACTTGTTGTGTGAATCATTTATCCTTGCTCCTTAGTCCTTGTGACTGGTTGCGTGAACCATTTGTCCTTTGTCATTAGTCCTTGTGATTCGTTGTGTTAACTATTTGTCCTTGTTCTTTAGACCTTGTGACTCGATGTGTGAACCATTTGTATTTGTTCTTTAGTCCTTGTGACTCGTTGTTTAAACCATTTGCCCTTGTTTATTAGTCCTTGTGACTCGTTGTGTAAACCATTTGTCCTTGTTATTGTGACTTGTAGTGTGAACCATTTTTCCTTTTTCATTAGTCCTTGTGACTCGTTGTGTGAACCAATTTTCCTTGTTCATTAGTCCTTATGACTCGTTGTGTAAACTATTTGTCCTTGTTCTTTAGACCTTGTGACTCGTTGTGTAAACCATTTGTCCTTGTTCTTTAGTCCTTGTGACTCGTTGTTTAAACAATTTGTCCTTGTTCATTAGTCTTGTGACTCGTTGTGTAAACCATTTGTCCTTGTGACTCGTTGTGTAAACCATTTGTCCTTTTTCATTAGTCCTTGTGACACATTGTGTAAACTATTTGTCCTTGTTCTTTCGACCTTGTGACTCGTTGTGTGAACCATTTGTCCTTGTTCTTTAGTCCTTATGACTCGTTGTGTAAACTATTTGTCCTTATTCTTTAGACCTTGTGACTCGTTGTGTGAACCATTTGTCCTTATTCTTTAGTCCTTGTGACTCGTTGTTTAAACAATTTGTCCTTGTTCATTAGTCTTGTGACTCGTCGTGTAAACCATTTGTCCTTGTGACTCGTTGTGTAAACCATTTGTCCTTGTTCATTAGTCCTTGTGACACATTGTGTAAACTATTTGTCGTTGTTCTTTAGACCTTGTGGCTCGTTGTGTGAACCATTTGTCCTTGTTCTTTAGTCCTTGTGACTCGTTGTTTAAACAATTTGTCCTTGTTTTTTAATTCTTGTGACTCGTTGTGTAAACCATTTGTCCTTGTTATTGTGACTTGTTGTGTGAACCATTTTTCCTTGTTCATTAGTCCTTGTGACTCGTTGTGTGAATCATTTGTCCTTGTTCATTAGTCTTTCTAACTCGTTGTGTAAACTATTTGCCCTTGTTCATCAGTCCTTATATATCTTTGTGTGAACCAACTGTCCTTGTTCTTTAGTCCATGTGACTCGTTGTGTGAGCCATTTGTCCTTGTTCATTAATCCTTGTGACTCATTGTGTGAACCATTTGTCCTTGTTCATTAGTCTTGTGACTCGTTGTGTAAACCATTTGTCCTTGTGACTCGTTGTGTAAACCATTTGTCCTTGTTCATTAGTCCTTGTGACACATTGTGTAAACTATTTGTCCTTGTTCTTTAGACCTTGTGACTCGTTGTGTGAACCATTTGTACTTGTTCTTTAGTCCTTGTGACTCGTTGTTTAAACAATTTGTCCTTGTTTTTTAGTTCTTGTGACTCGTTGTGTAAACCATTTGTCCTTGTTCGTTAGTCCATGTGACTCGTTGTTTAAACCATTTGTCCTTGTTTATTAGTCCTTGTGATTCGTTGTGTAAACCATTTGTCGTTGTTATAGTGACTTGTTGTGTGAATCATTTATCCTTGCTCCTTAGTCCTTGTGACTGGTTGCGTGAACCATTTGTCCTTTGTCATTAGTCCTTGTGACTCGTTGTGTTAACTATTTGTCCTTGTTCTTTAGACCTTGTGACTCGTTGTGTGAACCATTTGTATTTGTTCTTTAGTCCTTGTGACTCGTTGTTTAAACCATTTGC
>NW_027413389.1:0-64586 GCF_048544455.1 Silene latifolia | reverse complement strand
AAGGATTGAAGATAAGTCGACAGTAGGCATCGTCAAGTCGGGTGATCCTCTCGGAGAGACTGGTTATGGCTTCCTCGACCTGTTTAAACATAGTGAGCATAGTGGCAGCACATAACACGAATACCCCGTCTGAGGGATCTTTCTCCAAGGCATTCACCCCGTCATCAACTGGCAGGATGAGGTGTGAGCAGTCCAGAGTTGGCTCATCGTCGGAGATAGCGTGGATTCCCATAGGGTTTGTTTTGTTGTTTGGCTTAGTCGGTGGGGGTAAAGGCAAATCTCCTTTCTCAATCATGTCTTGGATGATGTGTTTGAGTTTGAAGCAGGTTTCAGTATCATGCCCCTTCCCTTGATGGTACTGATAGTAGGCATTGGGGTTCCAGAAGCAGGATTTCTTAGCATCGGTTGGATCCGGGGTGGGTCCGATTGGTTGTAACTTTCCCAGGTCCATGAGCCTTTTCAGAGCACTTGCGTAAGTTGACCCTATATTACTGAACACTCTCTGGGGGCGCTCAGCTCTCTTAGCAGATGGTTCAACGAGGTTGACCTCATCAATCTTGTTCGTTTCGCCGTAAGGGCGGGATCCGGTTGAGGTGGATCATTGGTAACCTCTGCCAGTAGTCTTGGCCAAGACACCCTTCCGGAGGTCATCTTCAATGCGTGTCCCCTGAATTTGCAGATCTTGGAAGGTCTTGATATTTTTATACCTCAGCAAGTTGGCATACACTGGGCGGAGATTGTTGACGAACTTTTCCACCAAAGTTGATTCACTCGGTTTACTGACCAATTGAGTACTCACCCTCCTCCAACGGGTTAAGAACTCGGTGAACCCTTCCTTATCGTTCTGGGTTAGAACCTCAAGAGTATGGGTATTGGCTTGGATTTCAACATTGTCAGCGTATTGTTTGGCGAATTCAACTGCGACCTCATCCCAAGTAGTAAGGTTTTTCGGATCAAGAGAGTAGTACCACTGGCGAGGGATCGGTTCCAAAGAGGACGGAAAGATCCGGGTGAAAAGTTCTTATTTGACCCCTTTAATGGCCATGTAGTCTTTGGAGGCATGGGTATGATTGAGCGGGTCCTCCACTCCTTTGAACTTAGGCACATCAGTTAGGGTAAAGTTGTCGGGTAATTGATCCCCAACAGGTTCGAACCTTCGGTTGTTCTCAAGATGGATATTGTTATCTCGGGCTAGGAGCTGTTCTTCCAAGAGCTTTAGCCTCTTCTCAGTTTCAGTCAGAGGTGGAGTATTATGTTCTCCAGTTTCCTTGTTCTTCAGGGCGTCGATACGGGTCTCGACGCGATCCAGGGTGACCTTAAGAGCGGTAAGCAGGCTCGCTAGTTGATCAGTCGTGATATCTCTGTTGTAATCATTATTGTTGGACAAAGCTGAAGACGGGGCCATGGCTCTGAGGCAGAAAAACGGCTCACATTACAACTCAATCCGACACGGTTCAAAGACTGAACGCAGACAACGCAAAGGACGAGACAAAGATCAGACTCAACAAGACGAGGGTGACCGTGTATGGTTCCTCGGTGCTGACTTGATTTATGACGTGATGGTGTTGATCGAACTTTTAACATGAGTACAACATAGCGGCGTGACGCCATTGGACGGGTCTCGTGGTGAGACGACTCATAAGTAAAGACTCATAAGTACGTTTGCTTCGACTCGATAGACACGAGGCGGAATTGGAATAGTGGACTGAAAATTTCGAAAATATAAATTTTCAAAAAGATTCATTCGTCGCTTTATGGACGGCTTCCGAAGATAGAGATCTCTGTAAGTCGGTCAGTTTAAAGGGTTGTCCTAAGTTTATTTGCAAAAGACGGTTTTCAGTTTGAGTCGGCTCGGAAAATGATGTATTGTTTCCCAAGACGGTTTTTGGAAATTCAAAATTGTATGTTTTGAAAATTGGGTTTGAAATGTTTGAAGAGGTCCCGGGGACGGTGCATGGTCCTCGGGATCTCGAAAGTGTCTCGAGAAAAAGGTGTGTGCTTTTCTCGGGTTTTGAAAGAGCCAATGTTGGCGCAAAATGGGTTAAAATCCGTGTCTAGACGCGGCGATTATAACGGCATAAAAAGGTGATTTTAAATGGTTATGAAAAACCGAGTTTGAAAATCGTCATTACGACGGCCTAAAAAGGCGTGTTGAAATGGTTATAAAAAACCGGGTTTGAAAATCGTCATTATGACGGCCTAGAAAGGCTTGTTGAAATGGTTATAAAACCGGGTTTGAAAATCGTCATTACGCCGGCCTAGAAAGGCGTGCAACGGTCGGCGAAAGACCGAGGTTTGAAACGGCCATTATAACGGCGCAAAAGGTGATTTTGAAAGTTTAAAAATGACACGGAAGGACTTATGATCAAGTAGCACATAAGCACTCGCAGTTCATTATATTATGCATTATGCTGACACGGGTTTTGGCTTAGAAGCGTGGGTTACACACCAAGCAATCAAACCCCGATTTGCGAGAGGGATACTAATCCAAACAAAATGTGTAAGGAGGGTGCCCTAGCCTCGTGCTCGAAAGTGATGAAAGCTCTTTGACGAAACAGAAATGTGTAACGTCAATGGTATGCTTGACTCAATCAGGATTCGAAACGCGGGGATGAGAAAACTCATGCCGACGAGACGAGCCAATTGGTCGAAAAGGGTTAGGTTGTGGACCCGGACAAGGAACCCGACCGTGACCGTAATATCAATTAATGCATTCCAACGAAGACCTCGTTCGAGTCTCACCATCTAGGGATCACAAAGACGTAAGTGTCCTAGTTTTCCCCAGCGGAGTCGCCAATCTGTGGACATGGGCCACGTCTCGGTCTGTGGATTAGGGCCACCTACCGGTCCGTAATCACGGGCCATCTGCACGCTAAGCCAATCTGTGGACATGCAACGGTCTTTTGAAAGCCACGCTCGGCGGCGTAAAGATGCTTTCAACCGGATCGTTTTAGATCGGTCGGTTTCGTCTCGGTAAGGGTCTCGAAACGATTAGAGATGTACGGAGTCGCCGCCAAGCATTTGTGGGATGCTTGGAACCCATTCGAAATCCACTTTATACCTCGGTCAAATCGAAGCACAAAGCAGCGTTTGACATAGGTACTAAAGATAAGGAAATCGTCCCTCTTTAGCATCCTATCTCTAGAATGACTCTCGTACGCCCTGGATAAGGTCGTCCACTATCCAAAGTTTCTGAGTAAGAGGTGAAGGTACATATTGGGAAGCCCTTTAATCGAGACACCCAATCCCGCCCGCTGAGCGGCCTCTACTGATCGATCTTGGTTGGTTGAATGCAAAAGTTGATAAAACGGTTTAAATGCATGAATGCGCATCCAATAATTTAAACCTAACATGTGAGAGCTTTCTAAGTCGGTTTATTTAATCCATGTATCAAGTATAAGATGTCGAGTTAGATTAATGATTGATTTGCATGCAAGACGGAAATTAAACATCCATTTACCGATTTAGGTTTAGGGTGCATAACGTGATCCATTTGTGTTATTAAAGCGTTTTGCAAGTATGATTTTGAAATAAACAGATAGTCATCTGATCCGTCTTATATCCGGGCTAAACGGAGTCGGGATCATCCTAAACTAATGCTGGAAGGGGAACAGGCCCTGTACCAGACAGCTACATGAGGCGCGAGCCAGCCGGCGATACAAGGGGCCTCCCCCTGTTTTTGAAAATGAGAATTGAAAGGCCTGCTTGAGGCGCGGGTCAACCTACGGTTATATGCCGTGTTCTGACCATTTGAAAAATGTTCATAAAACGTGTTGAAAAGTGGGTATTTGACCCGATTTGTTGATTTGAGGAACGAGACTCGAATAATCATCATTGTTTTGATAGTATTCGGTGTCGGGTTCGATTTTGACAAACTTGACATGAATAGTTTTGATAATGATTATGAACTAATTGTTTTAAGTTCATTTGAATATAATTAGTCGATACTTATCATTGTACCCCGGGTTAAAATCCGGCATGGTATGTAGAACCAAGGATGACTTCGTGTTGAGAACTAATATGTTTATTTTGGAAATGTAAAGAAATGATGAAAGGCTTTAAAATACCTCCCAAAATAAACTAAAAGGCTTTAAAATAACTTTTAAATGTTATTAACCAAATATTATCACCGAAACACGGATTTAACCGTCATGGTATGAGGAACCAAAGGTGAAAATGTTGGAATAAGTGTCCTCCGACAATAATGCGAACACAACTGTCGATCATAATGATCACATGTTTAAATATCATATTTAAGAATACATGTGGGAAGTAATATTTTACAGTCAACTGGTCCACACATATCGGTAATGATTGGCTGACTAAAGTTTGACATTACTGTCGTGCGACGGTGGTGATCAGTTGATCCCCTTTGGTCATACCTATAGGGAAACATTCTTAATTGATTATTTAATTAATCGTATGCCGATACGAGTTAATTAAATTGCTTAAAATTGACGGATGATTTGTGAGTAAAATTAACGTGTCTCATTATAATTCGATTAAATTAGATACGGTCTAAGTAATCAAATTGTCTTATTACTTAGATTAAATTATTGTTTACGAAACAATTGAAACAGAATGAATAATTTATTATAAATATAAGTTGTTGTAAATTTATAATTTGATAAACCATTTTGGTACATGTAATTAAGAATTACTAGTTAATTTTGTATGTGACACATTTTATTAATATGTTGATTTTTAATATGTTAAAAATACATTATAGTGTAACATGTCATGTAACATGTGACACATGACAAAATTGACAAATGACAAAATAAAATGGACTAACCATTTTATCCTAAGTGTACCGAAATTATGGAGGGGTTAGGATTAATATTGTGTTTTTTTTAAATGGAAACATGATGATTAAGCCTAATATCTAGCCTTGCATGCCTAGTCTCACCTTGAGAAGAACAAGACCATGCATTGGCTCCCCTTAGACCAACCTCCCACCGGTTTTTCTACCAAGAGGAACAAAATGGATTTCTCTATTATTCATTCACTACTATTCTATTTTTCTAGTGTTAGAAAATATTCAACTACTCTCTACAATTTGTGAAACATTTTAGAGATAGAAAACTCATAAAAATCCTCTCCTCTTAACCGAAATAAGAGAGAACAAAATCAATTTTTGTGTCCAAATTTTAAGTAAGATTAGTATTATTACTAGCTCATAATAATATTAGTCATTAAGGGTGTTCCTTGGGTATAAACTTTTGGGAGAGATTCTAATTTGAATCTTAGTTCATCCATTGTTGGAAAGCTCAAGAACTAACAAGTAGGAGATCTTGTTGGTGCCCAATAAATCCGAAACACCAATGTAAGAAGTGACGATTTCTTCTCTACTTTGTTTTATGTTTGCATGCATAAGATCTAGTTATTATTTATGACTAAATAATCACATTTGTATGAAATGTATATAAATGGAATTAATGAATCCTAACAAGTGGTATCAGAGCCTTAGGTTATTTGCATGCAAATCGGTTTATTGTTTTTCCGAGTTAATCTTATTAACAAATAAAACTTGTAATTTTGTGTTTATTATGATATATCACGAAATCACTTCGCATGTTAAATTTTCTGGTCCTAAAATATATTTGGGATATTTTGGTTTATTTATGGATTTTATTGTTCATTTTATATATTATTGGCATTAAATCATGATTTTTATGAGAAAAATGTCATTTTTGGACGAAAAATAGCTAAACTTCGAATTTTCCCGTGATTTTTGGATATGTTTTCACATGTAATACATAATGATGGCCTGTAAATTTTCTTGTTAAAATAAGTTGTTTTGCTCGAAATATGAATTTTATAATTTAAAATCGTATTTAAATGGGTAAATAGGTTAATATGAGTTATATTTTGAATCTGGTCATGGAAATTTAGTGTATTGTCACATGAAATTTTACAAGATGTGTGTAAAATTTTTGGCTATAGTGAAGTCTTTTTGCATGATTTATGAATTTTTGATTAAAAATCACATAAATAGTGACTATAATTAGTTATAATGCTAAAACATACTTCATGACTAAAGAAAAACGTCACATGTTGCATTTTATCATATATTTCAGATCCAAAAGTGAAAAGTTGATGAAAATAAATTTTCTCATATTTAAATGGTCATATTTGTTAAAATTGATAAACCGCAACATTGTTTTTCTCGATATTTTTTTCGAAATTTTTAACCTAAGTTTTGAACATTATGAGTGTCATGGTATTTTTCCAGAATGTTCATGAGTTTAAATTTCAAATTTTGAAATTATTTGAAATTTTTATAATTTAATTTGAAGTTTATAAAATAATTTTGTATTTTTGGTCCATAATGAACAATATTAAGAAATCAAGTTGAATTATTGTCATAAGGTTAGTGAAGACTAAGTTTTGAGTCTTAAGATGGTTAGGGTAATTAACTTGTACATAAATATGAATTTATGTAATTATTGTGATTTTAATAAGTTAAATCACGCAAATCCATAAAACCGATAAAATATACGATATTGGCTCTTAAAAGGTGATTTAGCATAAAATTAAGCATGTTCATGTATATTACAATGCTGCATTTTATTTATGATTGTCATATTTTAATTTTATATAATTTTTGAATTATGTAATTTTACTTAGTATGGCCTTAGTTTTAATTGGTATTACCCGAAATGTATGGGAATATCGATTCAGTTTTAATTATTGTGATCTCATATCACCGTTTTGTAATTTAATAGATTTATTTTTATTACAAATGTATAATAGGAAATTATGTAATTTTATTTATTATTTGTAATTTTCCCGGAGTTTCCATGAAGACGGTGTTACCTCGAGATGTGTGCCAAGACCGAAGTTCAAGGGACCAAAGGAGTTGGTTTCCGAATTTTTAATAGTTTATTAGATTTACTATTTTAGGAAGGCCATACTAGGACCTTTATATTTATGCTTTGCATTTTATTTATATGTTGCATGCATCGCTAAATCGCCATAACTAAACATGCATTTTAAATCGAGTTTATCGATCGTGTCAATTACAATTATCGTAGTTCACCGCTTCAGTTCACTTAAAACGTGATAGATAATAAATTGACATGACCTCTCGCTAAATAAACAATTGAGACTTAGTCTTACGAAAAATTAGAAACCATGAAAACCTATTTCGTGAGGGAGTGCGCTCGGCCAAACCGGGGTACAAACCTTGTTACGTAGGGGAAGTGGGTGATAAATGTCTATCCACCGAATTCATGTGGATGAGAGTTGTATCGCCAAAGCGTGCCCAAGTTAATGTGAATTTGGATCATGGACACATTTATTCGAAATTTGGGTTGAACTCAACAAAAGTATTCTCGACCATAGCCGGATGTGTTTTGGGCTAAAGATAAATATTAATGTAATTTTATCGACCAAGAGTTCTAAAAGTAGAATCGATTAAAGAGTTAATCCACCGAGTTATATTGATGAGGGTTGTATCGCCAAAGCGTGCCCAAGTTAATATGAATTTGGATCTTGGTATCATTTATAATAGTTGGGTAGAGGTCACTATATAAATGCTCATATCTTGTTAAATTAATTTATAAGTATGGTTAAAAAGACAAATGTTAATATTTCCATTTCCTCCATACTTGTAGTTCATTATAATGAATCCATCAAACGCTACTACACCGATAACTATTGAGTCTTGCCACAATGTTTTTGACGACGTTTGCTTCAACAATGATTTCGACACTACTAGAGAACTTCATTTTGGGATAGGTTCGGATGGAAACCTAAACTTCATCACTTCTTCTAGACCACCTACTACTACAAGATCTCTTGTGAGCCGGTCTTAGGAAGACCGCCTCATAAAATCTATAGGATCTTTATCTTTGGAAGAGAAAGATGTCGAAATTAGTGGGAGCTCAAGCAATCAAGCTCTTGCTTCTAGGGGCAAAAGGTTCAAGAAGAAGGAAGAGAATGGGAAAAACTTCAAGCAAGTTGAAGATGAATGTCATTATTGATATGGCATGGGACATTGGCTTAGGAATTTTCCTATATATTTGCGAAATATAAGGGAAGGAATCATCGTTCCAAAAGGTAAAATTCCTAAGGAAATTTATGTTATTGATGTAAAATATACTTCCACTACGACATGGGTATTGGATATCGGTTGTGGTTCTCACCTTTGTAATCATTTACAGGGGCTAAGAGACGAGAAGAGGCTTAGCAAAGGAGATGTGGATATACGACTTGGAAATGGAGCTCGAGTAGCGGCCGAATCCAAGGGAACATATGTATTGGCTTTGCCTAATGGATTTGAGTTGTATTTACATAATTGTTTTTATGTACCTACACTTTTTAAAAACATTATTTCAATCGCCATATTAGACATGGACGGTTTTTGTTTTGTCATTAAAAACAATCGTTGTATTATTTCAAGGAACGACTTGGTTATACGCCAAGCTCCTTCCATTAATGGCATTTACATTTTAGAAACCTCGAATCCAACTAATGACATCTACAACATTCAATCAAAGAAACTCAAATCAAGTGATCCAAATAAATCGTTCATTTGGCAGTGTCGATTAGGTCACATAAACGAGAATCGCATCAAAAGATTAATTTCGACTAATGTGATTACCCCATTTGATTATCAATCATATGGAACATGCGAATATTGCCTTCTTGGCAAGATGACTCGTAATCCTTTTAGTGGTAAAGGAACACAAGCTAGTGAACTATTGGGACTCATACATACCGATGTGTGTGGACCAATGAGTATCACCGCTCGAGGAAATTATGACTACTTCATAACCTTCACCGACGACTTGAGTAGATATGGGTATATCTATTTAATGAAGCATAAGAGTGAAGCTTTTGAGAAATTCAAGGAATTTCAAAATGAAGTAGAGAACCAATTGAAAAAAAAGATAAAAGCACTAAGATCCGATCGTGGTGGAGAATATCTTAGCCATGAATTCGATTCACACTTGAAAGGTTGTGGCATAATATCACAACTATCTCCACCTGGAACACCATAAATCAATGGTGTTGCCGAAAGGAGAAATCGAACCCTACTTGATATGGTTCGATCAATGATGAGTCAAACCGAGCTACCAAACTCGTTTTGGGGATTTGCGATCCAAACCGCAATAAAATCTTTGAACATTAGTCCTACCAAAGCAACCGAAAAGACTCCATATGAGATATGGAGAGGAAAAGTTCCAGTTCTATCCTATTTGAAAATTTGGGGTTGTGATGCTTATGTCAAAATTAAAAGTGACAACAAGCTAGCCCCACGATCTGAAAAATGCATCTTTGTAGGATATTCTACCGCCTCAAGAGGTTATCACTTCTATAAACCTCAAGAGAACAAAGCGTTTGTGTCTTGCGAGGCTGTCTTCTTAGAAAGAGAATTTATTTCTAAGAGACAGAGTGGGAGAAATTTCGAACTTGATGAAGTTCAAGAGCCACAAACCGAGGTAGAGACGCAAGAAGATGTTCCTTCATCGTCTAGCGCGGTTATCCCTCCTCCACTTAGAAGAACGGGTCGATTTTCTCGCCATCCCGATCGATATGTTGGACTTAAAGAAGAAGATGGAACACTCGATGTGTTGCTTTTAGAAAGTGACGAGCCCGCCACCTACAAAGCCGCAATCTCTAGTCCCAATTCCTCCTTATGGCTTGAAGCCATAAAGTCCGAGATGGATTCTATGTATGAAACCAAGTTTGGAACTTGGTGGATTTGCCTGAAGGGGCTAGACCTCTTCAATGCAAATGGATTTTCATGGTCAAGAATGGCATAGAAGGACATGATGATGTCTATAAAGCTAGGCTAGTGGCAAAAGGATTTACCCAAGTCCAAGGTCTTCATTATGATGAAACCTTTGCCCCCGTAGCCATGCGAAGATCCATACGGATTTTGTTAGCGATTGCCGCATTTCATGATTATGAAATATGGCAAATGGATGTCAAAACCACTTTTCTAAATGGGCATTTAGAAGAGGAGGTGTACATGATACAACCCGAAGGTTTTGTTGATTCTAAAAATCCTGACAAAGTATGCAAACTTAAGAGATCCATTTATGGACTTAAGAAAGCATCAAGAAGTTGGAATCATCGATTCGATCATGTGATAAAAGAGAATGGTTTCACTCGAAGTATTGAGGAACCATGTTGTGTTCCTCATCTTGTATGTCGATGACATACTACTCATTGGAAATGACATTCCGATGTTGTCTTCTGTTAAGAAGTGTTTAGATAACCACTTCTAAATGAAGGATTTAGGAGAGGCACAACGCATATTAGGTATCCGGATCCATAGAGATAGATCCAAGAGGATATTGGCACTAAGTCAAGAATCTTATGTTGATAAGATTCTTCGACGTTTCAGCATGGATAAATCCAAAAGGGGATTTGTACCTATGGTAAGTGGGACAATATTGAGCAAGTCTCAATCGCCCACCGAACTCCATGATGTTGAATGCATGAAGTTGATCCCTTATGCTTCCGCCGTTAGATCAATCATGTACGCCATGATATGCACACGTCCTGATGTCTCGTATGCCTTGAGCATGACGAGTAGATATCAAGGAAATCCAGGTGAGAGTCACTGGATAGCCGTCAAGAACATCCTTAAGTACTTGAGAAGAACTAAGGATTCTATCTTAGTGTTTGGAGGAGACACCGAGCTCCGTGTTAATGGTTACACGGACTCAAGTTTTCAAACGGATAGAGATGACATGAAATCACAAGTTGGTTTTGTTTTCATGCTCAATGGTGGTGTTGTTAGCTGGAGAAGCTTCAAGGAAGCTGTGACTGCGGATTCAACAATGGAGGCTGAGTACACTGCAGCATCAGAAGTTGCCAAGGATGCTGTATGGATCAGGCAATTCACGGAAGGTCTAAGAGTAGTACCTACCGCCAATAATCCCATCACTCTTTATTGTGATAATAGTGGGACGATCTTCCAAGCCAAAGAGCCAAAGTCTAATAATAGATCTAGACATGTACTTAGAAAATATCATGTAATTAGAGATTTCATTGAAAGAAATAAAATTGTGATATGTAAGGTTGGGACGGAAGATAACATAGTTGATCTGCTCACCATGCCATTATCGCAGGCTAAACACAATGGACATATGGTGTCCATGGATCTTAAACGTGTACCAAGTTTGTGTTAGATTTTGAAATAAAATAAAAGTGTTGTTTTTTTCATAATCGCATTTGTCTTTTATCTTTTCTTTATACCTTGTTACATCCAAACGGGTTGTAGAGATAATTAAACCCCCTTAAAGTGAACCCGGATTAACATATCGCCCATAATCACTTATATGAGGTGACGTCTCGAAGTGACTAGAGTGTGATGCGATTGATGGCAAGTTCAAGTGTCATAGAGTCATGTGAGATGACTATTAGGTTCATATACCTATTATTAGACTCCTCTAATAGTGAACTAATTAACTTGTTAATTATTTGTTCTTTAGATCTAGTGCATGCATAACAAAATGAAATATTTATAAGAAAAACAATGTTCCTTACATTGTTAAATGGTTCGAAATAATGGGCACAAGTAAGGTCACCTTCCTTCACTTGTTCTTGAGCTAAATATGATGGATGATCCTCCTAAGACTCCAAGTATAGAAGCCACTCCAATAAATTGCACCCAAGATTAATCCCAAAAATTCCTACTAATATTAACTAGATATATAGTAGAATATAACCTTAATAATACTAATGTTCTTGTATTACTACCTCTAGTAATAGAATGATGAGTATTAGTATTGTAGAGAGTTTTTATCAATTTTGCATGTGAGGAAAGTTAGAGAGAAGCATAAGCAAAAACAAGCAAAAACTAGTAGAAAAATATGAGCAACAAAATTGCCCATATAGAGAGCCAAAACCGGTTGGCATTAGGCAAAGGGGGAATCTTTCCCTTTTGTTTTTACTTGTTTGTTTATAATGGGTAGAGTGTAGGAGACAAGTATGTAAGATATAGCATGAAAAGGGTTGTGTGATATGTCACAATCACACAATAACCAACACCTACAAAAGACAAAAGAGCATCTCTTGTGCTCTTAATATGACCGAAATATTGGTCTTATTTTGGTCCATTTTTGCCTTTTGTCATTTGTCCCACAAATGCTTATAAGTCATATGTTTAACAATCTTACAAATTTAATTATTAATGTAATCATTTAACACTTAAATATTACAATTAATAATATAATATACACTCCACTTTTTGAGTAGTATACTACCATTATATCAACATATAATGAGTCCCATAATTTCTAGTTAGTTAAAATTACAACTTCTTGTAACTTCAAATAAATAATTACCTCTACCTCAAAACTTCTATTAATACCTCAACCAATTTAGTAATATAACACTTACTTACTAAATTTAATCTTATTTAATCACATTACAATAAGACGCAAAATTGCACTCCCATAATTAAGGAATTAATTAATCTGTATCGCATACAATTAATTAAATATCTATTTGGGCCTCATCCTATAGGTGTGACCTAAAGGGATCAACTAACCACCACCATCACACGACAGTAATGTCAAACTCTAGTTAGCTAATCATTAACGATTAATGACGGTCAGTCGACTGTATAAAGAATCATCCCTCACGTATTCTTAGTATGAGATTTAATTATGATATTTAAATCATGTGATCGCACTATTGTTGAGGACACATTTCCCAACAATCTCCCACTTGTCCTCGACAAGTGTGCGTCACCAATTCTCTTGTCCTATTACAATCTCCCACTCAATGCAAGGTGTCTTGCAGGTCGTACATACACTTGATCATATCTTGAGTGGTTTTCTCGATCTGGAGATTAACTGTCTAACCGGAATGATCTATCATAGATACCTTCCGAGCGTGGCCACGCATTTCCAGTTAACTACTCCTCGAGTGGCCTTGAGATTTCAAACAACCCTGACAAGGGGTGGACAATTCCTATCGCCCTATTCCCTTCGTTCAGCCACAGTCCATCATAACCCAAAATATACCCAGTTTGACCTCATTTACGAAATCGTAGAGTATAAATCAAAGCTAATCAGAAGTTGTGCCAACTTGGGCGAATAGTCTCTAGTCAAAAGAATTGACTCATAAGAATACTATAGTAGCTCTTGCCACGACCAGGCTTTATGAATTACCGAACTCTATAAGCGGTCACTTTGCCCGACGTTTGTCCCATACAAATCTGTCTATGTGATCGACTAGTCATCCCATATGACTCTATGGCACTTGAACTTGCCATCAATCACATCACACTCTAGTCACTTCGAGACGTCACCTCATATAAGTAACTAGGGGCGAATACCATGTCAATCTAGTTCACTTTAATGGGGTTCAATTTGTCTCTACAACCCATTCGGATACGACAAGGTAGCGGGTGAATTTAATAAAACTCAAACGATAAATGTGATTATCACATATGAACAGTCAATACACTATTACTACTTCATATTCTATAATCTTTAGTGTATTATAAACACTAATTAAAATGCAATACAAGCTTGGCAAGTGGATATACCCGATATCCATATATTCCAACTTTATTAATTACTATTTCCTTCAATTCGATGTTATCTCTAATAACTTGAATTCATTTCTAAGTATTTGTCTAGACTTATTGCTAGACTTGGGCTCTTTAACTTGAAAGACGCTCCCACTGTTATCACATAACTTGTGATAAAGTCATTTGTAGAGGGATTCACCCTTAATCCCTACGTTGACTATTTTATCACAACTTACTTAGATTCCTTTTGTAGATATTTGCAATGCGCGAAACTAAAACACTTTTCTTAGTCTCTTACTCCTTTGTCAATAACATTAGCTTAGGATTTCATCAAATCTTTTTAAGCTTGGAAACTAAGGTTTGTGCAACCTTTCAACACCTTAACTTAGTTTATCATCCAAACATGTGTACAAGTCATCAATTGTACTTTAAGGCTTTCACAAGCCCATCTTATGAATTAACTTATTATTGACTCATAATGTACCTAGCATATGGTACATCACAGAACGTGTGTCAGTTGGCATACATAATCGTTCTAATGGCGGAAACATTAGCAATCGATTTCATGTAATCAACAACTTAATGGGTTCAGTGAACGACTATGATTCCATCATAGTAATTCCACTTTCATCATCATGAATAAGCCATTCAACTTTGTTGATGTTAAACAGATATGAAAGAACTTATCCTCATAAGACTCTCAACTCTATGCCAATATATTCTCACATAGATTCGGTAATCTAAAGTATATTGCACCCTTTCCTAGTCTCCCAATCACTCTTGCCAGAAGAGAGAATTGGTACAATATTCTCAATAAGTAATATGTTATCAACATATAAGACATATAGAAACAATTCCAGCTTCCACTTAACTTCATGTATATCATGATTCTTTAATCATATGAATGAAACAATTCACTATAATCACATGAACGAAAAGTATAATCCTTTAATGCTTGCTTAAGATCATGCGAAGATCACTTAAGAAACCTACACATAATTGTTAGGATTCTTAGATCTTCATCTAAGATTTTGTGTTTCAAACACTTCCTTCTCTAAATTCCCATTTTAGAAAAGCGAATTTTTATTTGCCATTCTTCATTAAAATGAAATGCGGCAATTCCTAACACAATTTATCTTGATCAACATCTTCATGTAAATCTTATGCATTCGAGTACTCTGGAGCTCCTTTTACTTTTGAGGAGACCCGCGCCTTAAAGTAAATCTACTCTTGAGTAACAATTTTCGGATTGTAATGCTTCGGCTCGTATGTAACAAGGTCATGATACTATCACTTTCACAAAGTAATATTTTTAAACAATAAGACATGTGCGATAAACTCCCACTGAACTATGCTCTCATACTATCTTCATAGATAATAGTTCAATACCAACTCCCACTCTATAATTCTATTACTTTCACAAAGTAACATTTCAACCATAAGAGATGTTTGTGACGATTCAATCTACTCCCACTCTATCTCTCAGAAATATATCAATATTCATGAGAGATAGCTTTGTGAGTCACAAACATATATATTTAACGGAGTATTAGGAGTTTACTTAGACTAGTATTAGCTTTCAAAAGGCCATCGTCCTAACATGGCAGCTTGATAATATACGAGTCTTATCCATGTCATCTGTTTAGTAGACTCTCTATTCTAGGTATCTCATGGTTGACCATCCGTTTAGAATAATGTGTCCATATGGTATCGTGAATTCCTTATTTGATGAGTTCAAAAGCTCATTATAACTTTATAATTGATCTTACATAAGTAAGTTGTTACTTTAAGTAACAAAGGCATAAGAAGAACCAAATTCATAGCTTATGGACATATAATGATCTCATCATCATAATAGTGTAATCAACCAATTTAAGTTGTTTATCTAATGTTTCTCTACGCAAGTAATTAATGATGATGATTTTAGAACAAATAACATAGTAAAACAAGTGATTTGGGTTGAAAACCAAATCACCAATATCCAAAATACAACCCGTGTTTAAAGGATACAAACCAATTTCCAAGTCACACAAGGAAATCAAAATAGTTCTAAAAACATGAAATACATCATAAAATTAAAGACAAAGCAAAATAAAGCCAAGCTTCCTTTGATCCATCACCACGGTAGGCTACTCTAGCTTCCTATATGATCCTCTAGGTTTGCTTTTCCTTGCCTTTGTCCTTGGTAGGAGCCCCTATTTACAATAAAAAGGGTAATCATCACAACTTGTATCACATACTAATTGAGATTGAAACATAAAAGATAGGGATAGTTATATACCTACTGGAATAACCTTTCCAGCTTTGATGTCGCCAAGGTATTTGGAACAGTTCCTCTTCCAATGCCCAACACCACAACAATAGTGGCACTTGTCCCCGGTGGGGGCACTGTACTTGGGCTTGGAGGTGCTGGCTTCACAAGCTTTAGCTATATTCCTGTTGGGAGTTCTCTTTTTCCTCTTCTTCCCGCCTTTCTTGAAGGTTCCCTTGCTCTTATGATTGACACTGAGCACATCTTTTGTGGTGCTAACACTTAGCCCCATGTCCCTTTCGGCTTGCACAAGCATTTTGTGCAACTCATCAAGGGAAACTTTCTTATCTTGCATATTAAAATTCACCCGGAATTGAACATATGCTTTGATTTTGCTGAGGGAATGAAGAATTCGATCAATTACGAGTTCATTAGGAATTTCCACCTTATGCATTTTCAAGGTCTCAACATGCTCCATCAACTTGAGCACATGAGGGCTCACCTTTTGGCCCTCTTTGATGTTAAGATCAAAAAATGCGGAAGCCGCCTCATATTGAATGACCCTAGGAGCTCGTGAAAACATGTTCACAAGCTTCATGTAGATCTCATGAGCGGTGCTAATCTTTATAGCACTTCGTTGGAGTTCGGCCTCCATAGCAAAGATCAACACATTTTTGATCGCGGCCGACTCCTTTTGGTAAACCTCATAGGTTTGCCTAGCGGCGGGGGTGGACCTAGTATTAGGTTCGGAGGGAGATGCCTCGGTAAGGTAACGAAGCTTGTCGTCACCTTGCGCGGCCAAGCGAAGTTGCGCGTCCCAATCGGCGAAATTAGACCCATTCTTTTCTAACTTACATCGATCCATGAAGGATCGGAGCCATGACACATTGGTAAGCGTGGTGGAACTAGTGGATGCGGACGTGATTGGAGTTGCCATTGTGGTTGATAAAACAAATTTGACTACAAAATAGGAAATGAAGGAATTAATTATCATCTATCGTTTTAATAATACTCGTTAATTTAACTACAAGTATTGCATTTATATAGTGACCTCCACCCAACTACATAAATGATTCTGAGATCCAAATTTATATCAACTCGGGCACGGTGAGCCGATTCATCCCTTATTAATATAACTCGGTGGATTAACTCTTTAATCGATTCTACTTTTAGAACTCTCGGTCGATAAAAATTACTCTAATTCTTATCTTTAGCCCGGAACACATGCGACTACGGTCAACAATACTTCCGTTGAGCTCAATCCAAATTTCGATGTAATAACTTTTTACTACCTCACTTCGCCAACGTAACAAGGTTTGTATTACGGTGAAGCCGGATTAACTCCCTTATGAAATTGGTACTTCATGGGTTTCTACAATTTGGTAAGGCTATTTCTCAATTATTATATGTGAGAGGTCTTGTCAATTTATTATCTATCACGTTTTAAGTGAACTAAAGCGGTGAACTACGATAATTATAATTGACACGGTCGATGACTCGATATGATATGCATGTGTTGTTATGGCGATTTGGCAATGCATGCAACATATTAAAAGAAATGCAAAGCAATAAATAAAATTCCTAGTATAGCCTTCCTAAAATAGAAAATCAAATAATCTATTACATATTCGGAAACCAACTCCTTTGGTCCCTTGATTCTTCAAATGGCACGCCTTCCAAGACATCGTCTTTGTCGGATCACCTTTCCGAATGGCACCGTCTTTGAAGATGCTCCATAATTACAAATAATAATAAAAATACAAAGCTATTCCTATTATACATTTGTAAAATGGAAAAACTAATGAAATAAAAATAAAAGTGATACGAGATCACATTAAATTACAACCGAATCAATATTCCCTTTCATTACGGGTAATATCGATTAAAACTAAGGCCATACTAAGATAAAATTATATAATTCAAAATTATATAAATAAAAGACATTCAACAATTGAAATATGCAGCATTATAATATGTACCTATCATGCAAAATCATGTGCCAAATCGCCCTATTTAACTTATGTCGTACATATAACCCGGTTTCATGGAAATGCGTGATAATAACCTTTTAAAATAACTAATTAACACTTAAATCACATCTAAGCTCAAGTTAATTATCCTAACACATCTTAGGACTCAAAAATCAGTCATCACTAAATTTTTGACAATAATTCAACTTGATTTAATATTATGCTCATTTTTTACCTTAAAATCATAATATATATGAAATAAATCCACATTAAATCATAAAAATTTCAAAATTTGAATTTTAAATTTTTGAACATTCTGGAATAAATCCATGACACTCATAATGTCAAAAATCATAGTTAAAATTTTCGAATTTATTTTGAGAAAATATAGTTGCATTTTATCGGTTTTATCTCATAAAATACATAAAGTATCCGAAAATTAATCCAATTATTTTAACAACTTTAGAGCTGATTAGTGGGATATTAATGCAACTTAAAATAATTTTCTCAAGCCATGCAATACGTTTTAGCTAATATTTGCTAAAATAGTCACTATTTATGCCATTTTTACTCAAAAATCCATAAATCATAAGATCTTTTAATCTAGAAATTTACATACTCTCTGTAAATCTTGCATGTGACATCATATTAAAAGATCATGGCTTAATTCGAGATTTAACTATTTTTAACCATTTTACCTCTTTTAATCCATTTTTATCTCATAAAAATCATAAATCATGTAATATTAATCAAATAAACTCGACCTTTTACACACAACTTTTAAAATATGCATGTGAGGTCATATAAAACTTCCAAGGTCAGAAATGAAGTTTAACTATTTTTAGCATTTTAATTCCAATTTTAGTCATAAAAATGTAATAAAATGATCAAAAATCCTTAAAATGAGCAATAAATTTCCATAAATCATAAAAATGACCTAAAAACATTTTAGGACCATAATATATAACATGCATGGTGATTTCGTGGTTTATACTTATAAATCACAAATTTTTAAGTTTTATATGTTAACCTTTTAACTCGGAAAAACAATAACCGATTATGCATGCAACATCCTTATGCTCTGATACCACTTGTTAGGTTCATATACCTATTATTATACTCCTCTAATAGTGAACTAATTAACTTGTTAATTATTTGTTCTTTAGATCTAGTGCATGCATAACAAAATGAAAGATTTATAAGAAAAACAATGTTCCTTACATTGTTAAATGGATCGAAATAATGGGCACAAGTAAGGTCACCTTCCTTCACTTGTTCTTGAGCTAAATATGATGGATGATCCTCCTAAGACTCCAAGTATAGAAGCCACTCCAATAAATTGCACCCAAGATTAATCCCAAAAATTCCTACTAATATTAACTAGATATATAGTAGAAATATAACCTTAATAATACTAATGTTCTTGTATTACTACCTCTAGTAATAGGATGATGAGTATTAGTATTGTAGAGAGTTTTTATCAATTTTGCATGTGATGAAAGTTAGAGAGAAGCATAAGCAAAAACAAGCAAAAACTAGTAGAAAAATATGAGCAACAAAATTGCCCATATAGAGAGCCAAAACCGGTTGGCATTAGGCAAAGGGGGAATCTTTCCCTTTTGTTTTTACTTGTTTGTTTATAATGGGTAGAGTGTAGGAGACAAGTGTGTAAGATATAGCATGAAAAGGGTTGTGTGATATGTCACAATCACACAATAACCAACACCTACAAAAGACAAAAGAGCATCTCTTGTGCTCTTAATATGACCGAAATATTGGTCTTATTTTGGTCCATTTTTGCCTTTTGTCATTTGTCCCACAAATGCTTATAAGTCATATGTTTAACAATCTTACAAATTTAATTATTAATGTAATCATTTAACACTTAAATATTACAATTAATAATATAATATACACTCCACTTTTTGAGTAGTATACTACCATTATATCAACATATAATGGGTCCCATAATTTTTAGTTAGTTAAAGTTACAACTTCTTGTAACTTTAAATAACTAATTACCGCTACCTCAAAACTTCTATTAATACCTCAACCAATTTAGTAATATAACACTTAATTACTAAATTTAATCTTATTTAATCACATTACAATAAGACGCAATATTGCACTCCCATAATTAAGGAATTAATTAATCTGTATCGCATACAATTAATTAAATATCTATTTGGGCCTCATCCTATAGGTGTGACCTAAAGGGATCAACTGACCACCACCGTCACACGACAGTAATGTCAAACTCTAGTTAGCCAATCATTACCGATTAATGACGGTCAGTCGACTGTATAAAGAATCATCCCTCACGTATTCTCAGTATGAGATTTAATTATGATATTTAAATCATGTGATCGCACTATTGTTGAGGAGACATTTCCCAACAATGACTAGTCGATCACATAGGCAGACTGTTAGGAACATTTTGTCGGGCCTTATGACCGCTTATAGAGTTCTGGCAAATTTATATAGCCTGGTCGTCGCGAGAGCTACTATAGTATTCTAATGAGTCGATTCTTTTGACTAAAGACTGTTCGCCTAAGGTGGCACAGTTTGAGATTAACTTTGATTTATGTTACTACGACCTTCGTAAATGGGGTCAAATGGGCATATTTTGGGTTATGATGGTTGTGGCTAATCAAAGGGAATAGTGCGATAGGAATTGTCCACCCCTTGTCAGGGTTAAAACAATATCTCAGGGCCACTCGAGGAGTAATAAACTAGAAATGCGTGGCCACGCTCGGAAGGTATCTATGGTTGATAATTCCGGTCAATCAGTTATTTTCCAGATCGAGGAAACCACTCTCGATATGATCACTTGTAAGTACGACCCTAAAGACACCTTGCATTGAGTGGGAGATAGTAATAGGACAAGAGAATTGGTGACGCACACTTGTCGAGGACAAGTGGGAGATTGTTGGAATAAGTGTCCTCCGACAATAATGCGATCACAACTGTCGATCTTAATGATCACATGTTTAAATCTCATATTTAAGAATACATGGGGGAAGTAATATTTTACAGTCAACTGATCCACACATATCGGTAATGATTGGCTGACTAGAGTTTGACATTACTGTCGTGCGACGGTGGTGATCAGTTGATCCCCTTAGATCATACCTATAGGAAAACATTCTTAATTGATTATTTAATTAATCGTATGCCGATACGAGTTAATTAAATTGCTTAAAATTGACGGATGATTTGTGAGTAAAATTAATGTGTCTCATTATAATTCGATTAAATTAGATACGGTCTAAGTAATCAAATTGTCTTATTACTTAGATTAAATTATTGTTTACGAAAAAATTGAAACAGAATGAATAATTTATTATAAATACAAGTTGTTGTAAATTTATAATTTGATAAACCATGTTGGTACATGTAATTAAGAATTACTAGTTAATTTTATATGTGACATATTTTATTAATATGTTGATTTTTAATATGTTAAAAATACATTATAGTGTAACATGTCATGTAACATGTGACACATGACAAAATTGACAAATGACAAAATAAAATGGACTACCCATTTTATCCTAAGTGTACCAAAATTATGGAGGGGTTAGGATTAATATTGTGTTTCATTTTAAATGGAAACATGATGATTAAGTCTAATATCTAGCCTTGCATGCCTAGTCTCACCTTGAGAAGAACAAGACCATGCATTGGCTCCCCTTAGACCACCCTCCCACCGGTTTTTCTACCAAGAGGAACAAAATGGATTCCTCTATTATTCATTCACTACTATTCTATTTTTCTAGTGTTAGAAAATATTCAACTACTCTCTACAATTTGTGAAACATTTTAGAGATAGAAAACTCATAAAAATCCTCTCCTCTTAACCGAAATAAGAGAGAACAAAATCAATTTTTGTGTCCAAATTTTAAGTAAGATTAGTATTATTACTAGCTCATAATAATATTACTCATTAAGGGTGTTCCTTGGGTATAAACTTTTGGGAGAGATTCTAATTTGAATCTTATTTCACCCATTGTTGAAAAGATCAAGAACTAACAAGTAGGAGATCTTGTTGGTGCCCAATAAATCCGAAACACCAATGTAAGAAGTGGCGATTTCTTCTCTACTTTGTTTTATGTTTGCATGCATAAGATCTAGTTATTATTTTATGACTAAATAATCACATTTGTATGAAATGTATAGAAATGGAATTAATGAATCCTAACAAGTGGTATCAGAGCCTTAGGTTGTTTGCATGCAAATAGGTTGTTTGCATGCAAACCGATTACAAATATGAAAATGAATTAAAAGGGAAAGACGAGAACAAACACGGTTGATCTCTGACCTGGACACCCTATTTAGGCGAGGGCAAGCCGGCGAGCCAAGGTGTAACACCCCGACCCAAACCGGGTCGGGAGCGGTTACTTATGATAGCTCACCAGGCTGTGTACATGGCCCACAGATCAACACGGGTCCTTTATAGCGCATTTTGTCCTCACTCATGCGCATCCCGGGAACCTTCCCAGGAGGTCACCCATCCTAAGACTACTCCCAGTCAAGCACGCTTAACTTTGGAGTTCTTTCGCATGGATGACCATAAAAGAAAGTGCACTTTGTTGATATGAGTAGTACTTCCAATCCCTTTAAGCACTAGTCATTTAAGCCTATCACTAGACCTCTTCAATTACCGTGGGGTGTTGCACAAGGGGCTTCTGTCTCAGGCCAAAAATCAATTTTGGCTCGTTTATCCCATGTTTTGGTTCATGTTATGCACGTTTTAGCATGTTATAGTCATGAAACAAATGAAAACATGATAAAAAGAGGATTTTTACACCCCCATACTTACATGTTTGGTTATGGCGAGTGACCGACGTAAGTGTAACAACTCGTTTGGTCGGAAAAAACTCGGTTTAAAACCGTTTTGGTAAGTAAAAAGAGTGTTTTAAGATTAGTGACGGTGTAGTGGTCGAAGTGGTCTGTCAAGTGATTTAATGCACGATGACGGTACCAAACAATGTGTAAGGCTTGTATTTACGATCGGTAGGTCGTAAATACGCGTCGGATTGTGACTTAAGAAGTCGAGTCGAGAATTTTAAGGGAGAAAAGAGGGGGCGGACACTCGCGAAAGTCTCAAATGGGGGGCATTTGAGGGGCATTTATAAGGAAATGAGTGGTTGTCTGAGTTTTGAGCGACGTGGCCACTTGGGCTGCTCAAAGAGGCGCGAGCCACGTCGCGGGTCTTCGAGGTGTCTTGTCGCTTTCACACAAATGCAATCATGATTTGTTCTATCCTAGGTTTTGTAGTCATATGTTTGGTACTTGACCAAACATAAATCCGGGAAAACTTAAGTTAGAAGGTTTTGAAATGTTTGTTTTTGGTGGTTGACTCGGTTTGACTCGTTGTTGGAGCCGGGATTTGAATTTTTGAGTCGGTTTTTGGCCCGGTGTCGGTTTTGACTCTAGTTAGTGTCATTGCGACCCCATCGTCGTGCATTAAACACTCCAGGTATTTTTGAAATGTTTTGAAATGTTTTATTTTCGAAATCGTTTTAAGTTTTCCGACGTAAAGTTGTACACAAACTGTCGATCAAACGCCGCGATTCCAAAACATGTTATAGTCTGATAATCATCGGTTGTTTGTTGGAGTCTTAGCAGATACTGGGTATCTACATAAATATGCATTAGACTCTAGTAACCAACCTTCTGTTCCCTTAACAAATGACCTGTTTCAGCTATTTTCTTCGTGTTGTCTTCTTCACTTCTCTTCCTTTATTCTTCTAGATTCCCGTATCATGCTCCGTGTATTCCTTCATGCCCATTTCACGGTGCTCATTTGTAGATACCCAGTATCTGCACCTACCAAAAACCACCCGATGATGATCGGACTATAACGTGTTTTTGATATGCGTGCGTGGATTGGCTATACATGAGACGGTTTAATGCACTATTCGGATATGAAAAATGATTTCAAAAGTTTTCTAACTTCATTTACATTAAAATAACACTATTTAGAGTTAAAACCGTCTTCGAACTCAAAACCGACTCAGAAACCTGCAACTCGAGTCCACCTGAGTCAACCCGAGTCTACCCAAATCTCGAATATCGAAAATAATGTCATGAATGTTTTCATCATGTCATTTCTATTAAAATGACCCTAATTAGAGTCAAAACCGACACCGGGCCAAAAACCGACTCGAAATTCAAATCCCGACTCACACGGGTCAAACCCGAGTCAAGCACACAAAACACCTACCTCAAGTAACACCAAAATCATCTTATTAGATGCCCATATTGTTACACGACATCCTATTTGATTACCACAAATCAATAATGGATGGAGAATAGGCCACGTCCAAATTGAAAGGGACAATACACCCCTTTCCATCACGAGGTAGCTCGCGCCTCAATAGGGTGTCTGCTTAGCTTCCAAGCAAACACAACCGACCTACTATCCCACATTTCTCTATAAATACCCACCATCACACACCATAATCTTCACGTGAGTGTCCGCCCCTTCACCTCTCCCTTAAACTTCTAGACTCGACTTCCTAAGTCACAAAATCGACATGTCGACCTACCGATCGTAAACACAAGCCTTACACATATTGTTTGGTACCGTCGCCGTGCATTCGACCGACCCATTTGACCAACTCAATTCATCAATCAACATGTTTTAATTAACATATTTTCAACATATTTTCAAAACCAAATCCTTTTTTAAGGCACTCTTTTTAAACTTCTTTGATCGCGAGTATTCACAACGAGAAAACCGTCTCTAAAGTCGTCTACCACGCAAACATCTAAATACGTAAGTTTGAGGGTGTAAATATTTCATTTATTTCATGTCTTTACTGTTTTTTTTGAGTTTATATGCATGAACAATGCATAACACGATTCAAATATAGGTTAGACGAGCCAAAACCGAGTTTTGGCCTGAGATAGGAGCTCCTTGCTATGCAGGGAGGCTTGCGCCTCTTGTAGGTATCTAGGTCAGACTCATCCATGTTTGTTCTCGTCTTTCCTCTTTATTTCATTTCTTATTTGTAATCGATTTTTACCATTTCGAATGTTTTAATTCATTTTTATGATAAACATGTTTTGACCATTACAAAAATCATCCTTGGTTCCTTATACCATGGCGGTTTATTCCGTGACTCGATGATATTATTGGTTAATTACATATTAAAGGGTATTTTAACCCCCTTTTATTTTATTTATCAATTTTCTCATTTATTTACATTTGCAAACATATTAGTCATAATTCATAATCATCCTTGGTTCTTTATACCATGTCGGTTTAATCCGATTACGATGACAAACTTGACTAATTACAAATAATCGAAGTTAACATAATTAGTTCAAATCAAATATTTTACATTTTTATTTGTAAATCATGCTTTTCAAACATGCAAATCCGACAACGAATATTACTAATATAATAGTAGTTATTCCGAGTCATACAAATCATACTTGCAAATCATTAATCACAAAAAACGGTTTTAAACAACCTTTTTAACAACCAGGAGACGCCCCTTGGTTCGCCCCATGGCTCGCGCCCCAAGAGGCCCTCTGCTTTCATATTTCAAATCCTGGGCAGAGCCCCTTACCTCGCCAATAGGCTCGCGCCTTAACAGAGCTGCCTGGCACTGTTCTGCCTCATTTTTAGCACTTGTCTAGGACGATCCCGATTACGGTTTATCCGAATATATGACGGATCAGATTGATAAGTTTACGTGTTTTTACACACTATCTTTTTTTAACACCCTTTTTTTTCAAATAATGGATCGTGTTAAGCATCATAACCTGAACTTGGTAAATGGATGTTTAATTTCCGTTTTCACATGCAAATCAATCTAAATCCAACTTGACATCTTATGCTTGATATTTGGATTAACAAACCGACTTAGAAAGCTCACATGTTAGGTTAACACTTTTAGATGCGCATTCATGCATTTAAACCGTTTTATCAACTCTTGCACTTAAACAACCACGATCGATCAGTAGAGGTTGCTAACGCGGGCGGGATTAGGTGTCCGATTAAAGGGCTTCCCAATACGTACCCTCACCCCTTACTCAGAACCTTTGGATAGTGGATGGCCTTATCCAGGGCGCACGAGAGTCATTTTAGGCATAGAATGCTAAAAGGGGGACGAGTCCTTATCTTTAGTACCTATGTCAAACACTGCTTTGTGCTTCGTTTGACCGAGATATAAAGTGGATTTGGAATGGGTTCCAGGCATCCCATAATTGCTTGGTGGCGAATCCGACCATCTCTAATCGTTTCGAGACCTTTACCGAGACGAAACCGACCGATCTAAAGCGATCCGGTCGAAAGCATTTTTACGCCGCCGAGCGTGGCTTTCAAAAGACCGCTGCATGTCCACAGATTGGCTTGGCGTGCAGGTGGCCCGTGACCGCAGATCGGTAGGTGGCCCGAATCCACAGACCGAGATGTGACCCATGTCCACAGATTGGCGACTCCGCTGGGGAGAACTAGGACACTTGTGTCTTTGTGATCCTTAGAGGTGAAACTGAAACGAGGTCGTGGTTAAAGTGCATTAATTGATATTACGGTCATAAGTCGGGTTCCTTGTCCGGGCCCACAACCTAACCTGTATCGACCAATTGGCTCGTCTCGTCGGCGTGAGTTTTCTCATCCCCGCGTTTCGAATCCCGATTGAGTCAAGCATACCGTTGACATTACACATTTCTGTTTCGTCAAAGGGCTTTCATCACCTTTGAGCACGAGGCTAGGGCACCCTCCTTACACATTTTGTTTGGATTGGTATCCCTCTCGAAAATCGGGGTTTGATTGCTTGGTGTGTAACCCACCCTTTTAAGCCAAAACCCGTGTCAGCATTGTGCATAATATAATGAAACTGTGAGTGCTTATGTGCTAATTGATCATAAGTCCTTCCGTGTCATTTTCAAACTTTCAAAAACACCTTTTTGCGCCGTTATAATGGCCATTCCAAACCTCGGTCTTTTGTCGACCGTTGCACGTCTTTCTAAGCCATTGTAATGACGATTTTCAAACCCGGTTTTTATAACCATTTCAACACGCCTTTCTAGGTCATCATAATGACAAACCCGATTTTTTATAACCATTTCAACACGCCTTTCTTGGCCGTCATAATGACAATTTTCAAACCCGGTTTTTATAACCATTTCAACACGCCTTTCTAGGCCGTCGTAATGACGATTTTCAAACCCGGTTTTTATAACCATTTCAACACGCCTTTCTAGGCCGTCGTAATGACGATTTTCAAATCCGGTTTTCTACAATCATTTCAACACGCCTTTCTAAGCCGTCGTAATGACAATTTTCAAAACCCGGTTTTTACAACCATTTCTAAGCACCTTTTTATGCCGTTATAATGGCCATATCAAAACCCGGTTTTTTATAACCATTTTAAATGCACCTTTTCATGCTGTTGTAATGACAATTTCAAACCTTGGTTTTCACAAACCATTTCAAAATACCCTTTTACGTCGTCGTAATGGCCATTTCAAACCTCGGTCCCTCGCCGACCGTTGCATTCTCAACGCGGCCTTTTTTTACACCGTCGTAATGACAAATTCTATCCTCGAATTTTCAAAATTCGAAATCAGTTTTCAACAAAAACGTTTTTTTTTCAAACCGTCGTAATGACAATTTTAACCCATGCAACTTTCCAAATTTCAAATCTCGTTCTCGAAATCAAATTTGGCTTTTCTAAGCCGTCGTAATGACGTTTTCAATTCTCACACTTTTCGATTTTCATACCGTCTTTCAAAAGTTAAACAGTTTTCTAACCCGTTGTAATGACGAATTCAATCCTCACAATTTCCAATTTCAAGTTTTGAAAATGATTTTAGCCGTTTTCAAATTCCAAATCAAAAGTCAAATCAAAAATCAAATCATTGAAAACAAATTTAACTGTTTTCAAATATCAGATCAAAAATCAAATCATTTGAAAGCGAATTTAACTGTTTTCAAATTCCAATTCAAAAGCAAATATTTGAAAGCCAATTTAACCGCTTTCAAATTCCAATCAAAAATCAAATCATTTGAAAGCCAATTTAACCGTTTTCCAATTCCAATCAAAAATCAAATCATTTGAAAGCCAATTCAACCGTTTTCAAATTTCAAATTTAAAATCAATTCTTTGAAAATAAATTTAACCGTTTTAAAAATTCAAAATCAAATCATTGAAAACAAATTTAACCGTTTTCAAATTTCAATTCAAAAATCAAATCTTTGAAAACAAATTTAACCGTTTTCAAATTTCAATCTAATTTCAAACCATTTGAAAACAAATTTAACCGTTTTCAAATTCCAAATCCAATTTCAAACCATTTGAAAACAAATTTAACCGTTTTCAAATTTAAATTCAAAATCAACCGTTTGAAAGCAAATTTAACCGTTTTCAAATTTCAATTCAAAATCAAATCTTTGAAAACAAATTTAACCGTTTTCAAATTTCAATCCGATTCCAAATTATTTGAAAACAAATCTGACTGTTGGAGTTAGTGTCCTCCACAATAGTGCGTTAACATATTAAATCTCATTAATGGAATATCATCAGATATTTAATTATTTGATCCTCGTCAGTTGATTAACGTAAATCGATAACGGTTGGCTGACTAGAGTTTGACGTTATTGTCGTGAGACGGCGGTGATTAACTGACCCCTTTCGGTCACACCTATAGGAACGAACCCCAATTGATAACTAATTAATTGTATGAGATACAATTTATTTAGTCCCTTGATTTAAAGACTAAAAAGTTAGTCGATTTTTTTTAGAGAGATTTCGAGTTGCGAACTCGAGGAGCGGCAGTTATTATTTAATTATGTGATAATTGAATAATAAATTTTGGGAGACGGGTTTTAGTTAATTAACTATTAATTTACTAAAATTGTACTAATTGATTAGTGTGATTAATATTAGTAAGTAAATAATATGTGTAGTGGTACACGTATATTTACGGAGTGAATTGGACGAATTAATTATGGAAGTATTTAAACATGAAACGATGTTTAAAATAAAAATTACACGTATTTGTGCGACAAATATAAGAACCAACATGTACCCGTAAATGGGCAAGAGGACCGTGTAAAAGAAGAATAGTGGATGATTACTCACATAATCATTTCACCTTATTTTGTATACTACCATAATTTATCTTATATAAGATTTTGCATGTGATGTAAGATGAAAAATATATGACAAAATTTGTCCACTCCAACACTCCTTCCACCCGCCACTTTTCCCTTCATTTATACTCCACCCTTTGTTCATTTCTACACTACATTATTTTGATGATTTGCATGTGAACATAACATCTTCCTCTCTCTAAAATATTATTCATCTTTACTAAGTTTGTTAGTAAATAAATTTTATTATTAAGACTTGTTAGTAATATTATAAATAATATCAAGGGTTCAATATTAACAAGTTCTAGTTCAATACTTGTTATTATTTTTGGGTAAGTTCTTGGGTGGAACAAGAAGGAGATCTGCTCTTTGAAGATTAGTAAGGAGGATCATCCATTTGGAATAAGCTCAAGAACAAGCTGGTAAGGTGAACTAGTTTGTGCCCTTTTACCACAAAATCAATGTAAGGAAATTGTTTTTCCTTATACTTTCATTTTTATGCTTTCATATTAGCATGCATGTTACATAGATCACCTAAATGACAAATTATGAGATAATTTAATTTTTATTAGAGAGTCTAATATGGATCTATGATCTTTCAAGTGGTATCAGAGCTTAGGCTTGTAATTTGCATGTTGATTTTAAGCATTTTAATGAATTATAAGATAATTTATAAAAACTCAAAAATTGTGTTAGAAGAGGTTTTAGCACGAAATTTTTGGGACATGAATACCTACTGATCTCAAAAGGTTTGTGGTATTTTTTGGTGATTTTTGAAGTTATTTTGTTATTTTTAATGATTTTTGGTAGAAAACCGAGTCAAAATGCCGTATTTTAGTTAAAAAATTGACTAAAAATAGTTAAAAGTTGATTCGGTGCATGGATGTTTTATGTATTTCATGCATGTTTTCTACTGATTGTATGCAAAAGGTTGAAGGTTGGTTCGAATTTTTTGCATGTTTATTGATTTTATGAGATAAAAGTCGATAAAAGTGAAATTAATTAATCATAATTTCGAAACATTTGATTCTGCCCATGATAAATTTATGTACATTGAAAAATATTATTTAAATGTTAAAAGTGATTTTGCATGTGTGTTTTCACTTTGTTTTGATGTTTGTTGGTTTTAGTGGTTAAAAACCGATAAATATCGATCTTTTTCTTTATAAAATTTATCCGGAATTTTTGGGCAATTTTTCTGACATTTTGGTGTTCTTGGGAGTGTTCTAGAATACTAAAAAAAATTTTTTCAATTTTTTGGGTAATATTTCAATTATTTTGGATTTTTACTTAAATATTATTGATTTTATCGATTAAATTAGCAAAATATCACCAAATCAAACTATTATTTATTATAAAATTAGTGAGGACTAATTTTGAGGTTCAAAACAGTTTGGACAATTAGTTTGGACTTAAATGAGATTTAAGAGTTGATCATTGATTTTTACATGTTAAAAATCGATTAAATCCACAAAAATCGAGATGGATACCAACGAATGATAGATAGGGCGATTTTGGCATCATTTTACAGTATTTTAAGCATATTTATTTAAGTTGAATGAATGATTGTCATTTATTTAAAGTATTTATCTTGTTGTACCTAGTATGGACTAGTTAATTTTAATCGTTACCCGAAATGAATGGGAATATCGATTTGTTTGTAATTAAATACGATCTCGTATCGTCGTTTTGTAATTAATTAATAGTTTTATTTATTTTATTAATTAATGTATAATAGGAATAGCTATGTAATTCATTTGTAATAGTTATTTTTACCGGCGTTTCCAAAAGACGGATTATAACGAGACGGAGTCTATTTTTGGAAGGTGTTCCAAATCCCACAAGGAAGAGCCACTTATGGAATGAAGAGGCAAGGGACCAATGAGTTGGTTTCCAAAATGTAATAGACTAGTTTTTATTAACTAGGTGGCCATACTAGGATTTATTCATATGCTTACATGTTTGCTTGTTTTATTTTCGCGTATGCCAAAATCGCCATTCACATGCATTTTATTTTCGCGGTTGTCAATTCACGTCATTTACATTCACCGAATTAATTCACTTATAAGGAATTTATGACTAAATTGACAAGATCTCTCACATAACTAAAATTGAGATTAGCCTTACCAATTAGTAACACCTATGAATCTCTTGTTCATTAGAGCCACGCTCGCCCAAGCGGGGTGTTCTCTTTTTACCTTGGGTAAGTAGGGTGGTAAACGGTTATCACACGCTAAAATTGGTTGGACTCAACGGGATATAAGACGGTCTTGTGTTCCGGGGCTAGTAGATCAATTTGAGGAAATTCATCAAACAAGAGTTCTAGAGGTAGAATTAGTCAACGTGACTTACCGAATTTACGCAATTATGGGATGTTTCGCCCAAGCGATGCTCATTTTTGTTTAATATTTGGGTCTTGGAATCATTTATATAATTTAGTGGGAGGTCATTATATAAATGCTAAAACTTGCTAAACATGTTTTACAAGTAATTTTTTAAAACAATGAATGTTTATTTTTCCTTTTTGTTGTAGCATTTTAATTCGCAATGGCAACTTCATCAACTCCATCGACTACTTCACTAGGCAAAGATTAATGGCTAAGGTCCGTAATGGACAAATGTATTTTAAAAGATGACGGTAGTAACTTTCTTGAATGGGAATCCAACATCAAAAGTGCCGCGTTGTCCGACAATGTGCTCACTTACTTGACCGATGCTCCTCCAATCGAGCCCGGTGCAAGAGCTTCATCGGTGGTGCGGACCGCCTATGATGAATATGTGAGGATGTTGAATGATATCAAGAATGTGTTGATATGGTCAATATCCACAAAGCTCAAGCTATCATGCATTTCTTTAAATGCATACGAAATTTTCACTCGTATGATCACTATGTTTTCACAAATACCAAAAGTCCGTCAATACGATGCGGCGGCACGGTTCTTTGAAGCTAAGCTTGAGAGGGGCCAAAAGGTTGGTCCCCATGTACTCAAAATGGTCGAATATGTTGACATCCTAGAGCGTCTTGGGTGTAAGATTCCTAAGACTCTTGTGGTGGATCGTATCCTCCACTCACTCCCCACCAAGTTTGCCCACTTTAGGGTAAACTACAACATGAATGACATGGATAAGAGTTACCATGAAATTCATGTACTCCTCACCCAAGCGGAGAGGGATATGGAGGCTAGTGGGAGTGAAAAAGGAGATGTTTTAACCATGAAGTTAAAGAACATGTCCCTTGGAGTCAAGAAAGGAAAAGGGAAGGAAAAGTCCTAATTCAAGAAATCGTCAAAGAAAAATGACAAGGGAAAGGGGAATGTCGTTGAGAATGGAAATCCCAAGGCAAAAAGTGTCAAGCTCTCCGAGGCCGAATGTTTCCATTGTAATAGGAAGAGGCATTATAGGAGGAGTTGTCCCAAATACTTGGAGGATCTCAAGGAAGGGCGTGTGACGCCTATTGGTATGATTTCCTCTCTCTATGTGATAGACGTTAATTATGCTTGTACTTCCACTTGGGTACTTGATACCGGATGTGGCTCTCACCTTTGTAACCATTTGCAGGGATTATGGGATGTGCAAGCACTAGCAAAAGTTGATGTGGATCTCCGCATGGGCAAGGGAGCTAGAGTAGCCGCCGTTTCTGTGGGGACCTATGTGATCACTTTAGCTAGTGGTTTAGAGTTGTATTTAAATAAGTGTTATTTTGTACCAACTTTAACTAAGAATATCATCTCCATTTCCGCGTTAGACGCGGAAGGCTTTTGTTTTATGATTATTGACAACTGTTGTACTTTTTCTTTTAATGATGTGGTTTATGGCAAGGCCATTTCAATTGGAGGCATTTATGTTTTAAATGATGTTAATGACGTTTATCATGTGGAAACTAAAAAGCTCAAAATGGGTGATCCAAATGAATCCTACCTTTGGCATTGTCGTTTAGGCCACATAAACGAAAGACGAATTAAGAGACTTGCTTCATCAAAAGTGCTCAAACCATTTGGTTTCAAATATTATGGTACATGCGAGTCTTGCCTTCTAGGCAAGATGACTCGTGCACCTTTTGCGGGAAAAGGGACACGAGCTAGTGAGGTTTTGGCTCTCATACATACGGATGTGTGTGGACCATTAACCATCACCGCTAGAGGAGGTTTTCACTACTTCATTACTTTTACTGATGACTTAAGTAGATATGGGTATGTCTACTTAATGAAGAACAAGAGTAAAGCCTTTGACAAGTTCAAAGAGTTCCAAAATGAAGTAGAGAACCATTGGATAAAAAGATAAAGACCCTACGGTCCGACCGTGGTGTTGAGTATTTAAATATTGAATTTGATTCACACCAAAAAGATTGTGGTATAGTATCACAATGGACTCCTCCTGGCACACCGCAATTAAATGGTGTGGCGAAAAGGAGAAACCGAACTTTACTTGATATGGTTCGGTCTATGATGAGTCTAACTGAGCTTCCTAGTTCATTTTGGGGTTTTGCCCTCTTGTCTGCAGTATTTTCACTAAATCGAAGCCCGACTAAAGCGGCCGATAAGACTCCATATGAGATATGGACAGGGAAAGTCCCTCATTTGTCATTCATGCGTATTTAGGGTTGCGAAACGTACGTTAAGATCAAGTCTGACAATAAGCTTGCACCCAGGTCTGACAAATGTCTTTTTGTAGGATATCCAAGGGAAACACGTGGCTATTAATTCTACAATAAACACGAGAACAAAGTGTTTGTGGTTCGTGATGTTGTCTTCCTAGAAAAGGAGTTTATTTCTAGGAGACAGAGTGGGAGAAAATTTGAACTTTAAGAAGTTCGAGAGCCACAAACTGAGAATGAGGTAGAGGAGAACGTGGAGGATAGCATTCCCTCTTCCTCTGAAACGGTAATTGTTTCTAGAAAGTCAAGTAGGATTTCTAATCCACCTGACCGTTACCTTGGTAACATCGAAGAGGATGGTGTTTTGTTACTTTTTGAAAGTGATGAACCCACTACCTACAAATCGGCCATGTCTAGTCCCGACTCCTCGCTTTGGCTAGAAGTCATGCGGTCCGAAATGGATTCCATGTACGAGAACCAAGTATGGGACTTGGTGGATTTACCTGAGGGAGTGCGACCCCTTCAGTTTAAATGGATATATAAAATTAAGCTCGGCGTGGATAAACATGTGGATGTTTACAAAGCTAGATTGGTGGCAAAAGGTTTCACCCAAGTTTATGGTTTACACTATGACGAAACCTTCGCTCCAGTCGCTATGCTTAGGTCCATCAGGATAATCTTAGCAGTTGCCGCATTTCATGATTATGAGATTTGGCAAATGGATGTCAAAACCGCCTTCTTGAATGGGATTCTAGAAGAAGAGGTGTACATGATACAACCTGAAGGTTTTGTTGATACATCTAACCTTAAGAAGGTGTGTAAGCTTAAAAGGTCCATTTATGGTCTTAAGCAAGCATCTAGGAGTTGGAATCATCGCTTTGATCATGTTATTAAACAATATGGTTTCACTAGAAGTGTGGAAGAACCGTGTTTATACATGAAGTTTAGTGGGAGTAAGGTTGTATTCCTTGTCCTATATGTGGATGACATATTGCTCATTGGGAATGATGTTTCATCACTCACTTCCATTAAGTAGTGGCTAGGGAAACACTTCCAAATGAAGGACTTGGGAGAGGCACAACGAATCTTGGGTATCCGGATCTATAGGGATAGGTCCAAGAGGATACTAGCATTGAGTCAAGAAGCTTATATTGACAAAGTTCTTGACCGGTTCAATATGAAAGACTCCAAGAGAGGATTTATACCTATGGGCCAAGGGATTACTTTGAGCAAGTCACAGTCTCCCTCCACCCTTAAGGAAATTGAACACATGAAGACCATCCCTTATGCTTCCGCTGTTGGGTCTATCATGTATGCTATGATTTGCACTCGCCCCGACGTTGCGTATGCCTTGAGCATGACAAGTCGTTATCAATCCAAGCCTAGTGAGAGTCACTGGATAGCCGTAAAGAACATCCTTAAGTACTTAAGAAGGACTAAGGATTCGTTCTTAGTGTTTGGAGGAGAAACTGAGTTGCGTGTAAGAGGTTACACGGACGCAAGTTTCCAAACCGATCGGGATGACATGAAATCCCAATCCGGCTATGTGTTTATGCTAAATGGAGGAGCCGTTTGCTGGAAGAGCTTCAAGCAAAGCGTTATATCATGCGGATTCTACAACAGAGGTGAGTACCTTGCGGCGTCCGAGGTCAAAGCGAAGGAAGTTGTTTCGATTAGGCAATTCATGGAGGGACTAGGAGTAGTCCATTCCGCCAAAGATCCTATCACTCTATATTGTCATAACAGTTGAGCTATTTTTCAAGCCAAAGAGCCTAAGTCTAGTAACAAATCTAGACACATTGAAAGGAAATACCATGTAATTAGAGATTATGTGGAAAGGAAGGAAATTGACATTTGTAAGGTTGGGACAGATGATAATATTGCTGATCCTTTAACCAAACCTTTATCAAAGGCTAAGCATGATGGTCATGTCGTCGCTATGGGATTGAGACGAGTACCATATTTTCTTTAGATTATGGATATGTAATAATTGGATAGTGTATCTCTTATTATATATATGATAATCACATTCATTGTTTTCCCATTCATTTCTTTTATGAATCTTTTATTTAGTGTGACTAAATTATTAATACCTTGTTTATCTTAATAAGTTGTGGAGACAATGTTGAACACTATTCAAGTGAATAAGATTAACATTGTATTTTGTCCCTAGTCACTTAATGAGGTGACGTCTCGGAGTGATTAGATTGTAATTCGATTGATGGTTGTTCAACACCATAAGGTCATATGTGATGACTGGTCGATTACATAGGCAGTGTGTGACACTTTGCCGGACAGTGACCATTTAGAGAGTCCCTAAGTTCTATTATAGACGCCTGGTCGTGGCGGGGATCTCTAAGATGTTCTAATGAGTCGATTCTTTTGACTGGAGACTATTATCTTAGCAAGTGCAGTTTCCGAGTGACTTTCGTTTTTGTCCTAGGTCGTGCCGTGAAAGGAGGCCAAAAGGGCATTTACTAGGTCATGGTGAGCTGTATTGTGCAATAGGATAGATAGGGCATACAGGAATTATCCACCCACGTTGGTTAACTATATCTCAAGGCCACTCGAGGAGTTAATGACTACAAATGCGTGGCCACGCTCGGAAGTAATATGTGAGAGATTTTTTCGGTCAGGTAGTCACACTCCCGATCGAGAAAACCAGTCGCGATGTGTTCATGTGCAAGTGCGACCTGAAAGACACCTTGCATTGAGTGGGAGATAAAAACGAACAAGAGAATTGGTAGCGCACACCTTGTGTCGGACAAGTGGGAGATTGTTGGAGTTAGTGTCCTCCACAATAGTGCATTAACATATTAAATCTCATTAATGGAATATCATCAGATATTTAGTTATTTGATCCTCGTCAGTTGATTAACGTAAATCGATAACGGTTGGCTGACTAGAGTTTGACGTTATTGTCGTGAGACGACGGTGATCAACTGACCCCTTTCGGTCACACCTATAGAAACGAACCCCAATTGATAACTAATTAATTGTATGAGATACAATTTATTTAGTACCTTGATTTAAAGACTAAAAAGTTAGTCGATTAATTTTAGAGAGATTTCGAGTTGCGAACTCGAGGAGCGGCAGTTATTATTTAATTATGTGATAATTGAATAATAAATTTTGGGAGACGGGTTTTAGTTAATTAACTATTAATTTACTAAAATTGTACTAATTGATTAATGTGATTAATATTAGTAAGTAAATAATATGTGTAGTGGTACACGTATATTTACGGAGTGAATTGGACGAATTAATTATGGAAGTATTGAAACATGAAACGATGTTTAAAATAAAAATTACACGTATTTGTGCGACAAATATAAGAACCAACATGGACCCGTAAATGGGCAAGTGGACCGTGTAAAATAAGAATAGTGGATGATTACTCACATAATCATTTCACCTTATTTTGTATACTACCATAATTTATCTTATATAAGATTTTGCATGTGATGTAAAATGAAAAATTTAAGACAAAATTTGTCCACTCCTTCCACTCGCCACTTTTCCCTTCCTTTATACTCCACCCTTTGTTCATTTCTACACTACATCATTTTGAAGATTTCATGTGAACATAACATCTTCCTCTCTCTAAAATATTATTCATATTTACTAAGTTTGTTAGTAACTAAATTTTATTACTAAGACTTGTCAGTAATATTATAAATAATATCAAGGGTTCAATATTAACAAGTTCTAGTTCAATACTTGTTATTATTTTTGGGTAAGTTCTTGGGTGCAACAAGAAGGAGATCTTCTCTTTGAAGATTAGTAAGGAGGATCATCCATTTGGAATAAGCTCAAGAACAAGCTAGTAAGGTGAACTAGTTTGTGCTCTTTTTACCACAAAATCAATGTAAGGAAATTGTTTTTCCTTATACTTTCATTTTTATGCTTTCATATTAGCATGCATGTTACATAGATCACCTAAATGATAAATTATGAGATAATTTAATTTTTATTAGAGAGTCTAATATGGATCTATGATCTTTCACTAACCGTTTTCAAATTTCAACCTAATTTTAAATCCTTTGAAAACAAACTTAACCGTTTTCATGCCCATTGTGATGACGATTCCAAATTATTCGATTCTCGATTTTCTAATCCGTGATTCGGAATTTCAAAATCCGTCTTTGGAAACAACACATTGTTTTCCGAGCCGCCGCAATTTCAACTCAAATCGTCTTATGAAAACAAACTTAAGACAACTCTTTCAACTGCCCGACCCTTTGAAGATCCCTACTCTTTGGAAGCTGTCCATAAAACGACAAATGAATCTTTTTGCAAATTTCTATTTTCGAAAATTTCAGTCCACCTTTCCGATTCAGCCTCGAGTCGATTAGAGTCCGGTCGATTTAAAGTCAAGTCGTCTAGATAATGTCGAGTCTCCGCCGAAGTTAGTACCTACCTCCTGGTCTAGGTCGTGTCGCCTAATTGTCGAGACATATTCAATGGCATTAGGAGAGTCAAAACCTCTCGGGCATTAAACCCGTATTTCCTCTACATTACGGGTCAAAGGTCAAGTTTGTATACATGTCTCATCCAACGACGTCACGCCATCAACGCACATACAAACTAAGTTAGAAGTCGTCTGTCTAGGCATCACTATGTCAAAGTCGACACTCGAGTCTAAATTCAAAGTCATGCACCAAGAGTTCAAACACAAGAGGTCATTCACGATCTTTAATGAACTCATAACCTAGTCACACTGTCGCGTCTCCACAACAAAACTGCCTTTTGTACATATGTGTCGTACTTGCCTTTGTTTGTGCAATCCCTTGCCAAGACACGTTATAACGCCTATCGTTATGTTAATTAGGAATCCCTTGGGTGCTATCAATCGCTAACCAAATTCTTAAGAAGCTGATCAACCTTCATCCGCCATGACTTCTGCTGAAACCAACAACATGGTCCTTCGACTCCTAGCTACCGTGGAAGACTTGAGCACTCGTCTCTCCCAAGTTGAGGACAAAATGATAACTGGGAATTTTCCCTCTTCTGATATTGAGCAAAGGGTTAAGATCCTTGAAAGCCGGCTACTTGCCATCGACAAAACCAAAACCAGACGACCTCATATGTCCTTCCCTGATTTGGGTATGCCTTATGCCACAGCCTAGGAAAGGCTAATCTCACAAGGAAAACTCAAACCAATTGGTCCAACTCCAGACCCTTCACCACACAAGCGAGGACGTAGGTGGGACGGAAAAATGTTTTGTCAATATCACCAAGGTCGCGGACACGATACTGAAATGTGTCTCCCCCTAAAGGGTGCCATCCTTGATATGATCGAAAAGAGCGAGTTACCATTACCTCACTCAACAAACCACAAAAATAACCCTTCGGAAAATCCTATTGGACGCAGTCAGGAATCTTCCCTAGACTGCTCTCATCTCGTCTCTCTTAACGATGAGAAAATTCATGCAATTGATGAGGATGGCATACAAAGTGCTATAATGATGCTCTCCGTCTCTATCAACAACATATTCTCAAAGCTGCAAGTGGTTATCGATGATTTGAATACCCGGGTAGCTGATTTGGAGGAGAGGTGTGGTAGTACTAAAAATGAACCTGACCACCAAGGAGAAAACCAACCCTTCGTTCACCAACCAACAACTGTTGAAAATGAGGAATCATCCGATGGTTCCCATACCCACGAACCTACCGACAAAGAACATGAAATGACCTCGCAAAAATCCCTTTCAAAATATCAAGCAATATCCCAAAAACTTCCCATTGACAACAACCAAATCCAGCTTCCGCCCAGGATTGACAAAAACAAAAACAAAAACAAAACTCACAAAAACATCCCAAAAAGCACCAATGTGAGAACCATTGGAAAACATCAAAGGGTATTCACAGATCTGGGAATAACATATGGCACCGCTCTGGGGATACTTGCTTCAGAAGGAATGATGCAACCCATTGGTCCGACTTCGGACCCACCTGAACACAAAAAATCCCGTTTCTGAACCCTAATGCCTATTGCCAATACCATCAAGGCAAGGGCCATGACACCGAATCCTGCTTCAAACTCAAGCATGCCATTCAAGATATGATTGAAGCTGGCAAAATCATAATTGCACCTCACAGTCAAGACAATCCTCTCGGATGTCTCCAGTCAAACAGCAAGGTTGAACGTTCTCAAAGGACATTCACTAAACTCAACACAACCTATGCCGCAGCTCTTCAAAAGCTTGTGACTGAAGGGAAGCTACAACCAATCGGGCCCACTCCGGACCCGTCTGATGCTAGGAAATCCCGTTTCTAGGACGGCAGTGCCTATTGCCAATATCATCAATGAAAAGGTCATGACACCGAAACATGCTTCAAACTGAAACATGTTATTCAAAATATGATCGACAATCATGAACTGATAGCTTCATCCCTATGCCAACCAAGTGATGAAGACAACCCTAATGAACATCTCTTTCTGCAAGGAGATAAAAGCTTCATCGACTATTGTCCTCATATCATCCCCAACAACGAGAGTGAAGTGCTCAAGTGGGTCAATGCTCAAGATCAGACATTCAAGCCGCTAGATGCTGCGAAAGAGACCTTCGAGAAGGAACATGATGATTAGGAGTCTGTATCTACGATTGAGTCTGAGTCCGAGTCCGAGTCCGAGTCTTAGGCTTTCTCATATCTATCCTAGTGTCTGTCCTTTTATTCCTAAATGACAAACTGGGGGCTGTCCCCATGAGTCAGATGTATTCATCAAGTCTGTGCTAACCTCTTATTTATCTAAATAAAAGAACAATTTCCATCTATCATATATTCTCCCCTTTACCATTTCCCGTTGACAACGAGAATTGATTTGAGAATTGATTTAAAACAAACAATATGTTCCAACTCAACGTGAGTACACTCAAGTGATGTTCCGTACCGAGTAAGCAGAGGACTCGAAACTCCGTGTCCATTCTCTTTACCTATTCCATGTCTGGCAATAGAAACCTTTCATTAACGCCCAATTTAGAACGAGCTTCTATCAAAGGGATTCTACGACGAACCTAGATAACAAACCAGAACATCTCCTTGTTCATGGTCAATGACTGAAGGCAAGCCCATTCCCCACAAAAACACCCCATCACCAAATATCAACCTCTCGCCAACGGGTACATCCCCGTATGCACCTATACCATCCTCGAACGAAGGACATCAAAGAACCAATGGATCCAAGCCAAAACAAAGGCGAAAATCAAAGCCAATGCGAAAGCCAAGGCTAAAGCCAAAGCAAAAAAACAAAGTCCAAAAGCCATTTACCCAGGGCCACGGTAAAAGGCCAAAACAAAAGGCCCAAGCCAAAAGTCATTCAATCAAAACCAAAGCCAAGGCCAAAATCAAAGGCCTAAGCCAATACCCATTCACATGAAGCCAAAGCGAAAGGCCAAAATCAAAGGCCCAAGCCAATATCCATTCACCTCAAGCCAAAGCGAAAGGCCAAAATCAAAGACCCAAGCCCATATCCATTCACTCGATGCCAAAGCGAAAGGCCAAAATCAAAGGCCCAAGACAATAGCCATTCACCCAAAGTCAAAGCGAATGGCCAAAGTCAAAGGCCCAAGCCAATATCCATTCACCCAAAGCCAAAGTTCAAGGCCAAAGCAAAAACCAAAGCCGAAATCAATTCGCTTAAAGCTAAAAAACCAAAGCCAAAGGCTACTCACCCAACGCCAAGGCTAAGACTCAAGCCAAAATCAAAACAAAACAGGATTGAAACCCTTTTCCCAAAAAAGGCCAAAATCCAAAGAAAGCATCCAACACACAAAATCCTGGACAAGTGAGTCCAAAATACCAAGTCCAGGACCAACAAGTCCAAAGCCTGGACCAACGAGTCCAACACATCAAATCCCGGACCCACAAGTCCAAAACACCAAACACTAAAACCTCAACCAAAACTCCTTCACCCCTAAGTCCTTCTACAGACTGTTACAAGGAGACCTATCTAGGATCCTGGGGATTCCCCTCAAGATCATAACCAAAACTCCTTCACCCCTAAGTCCTTCTAGAGACTGTTGCAGGGAGACCTATCTAGGCTTCTGAGGATTCCCCCTCAAGCTCGTAATATCACACCTTAACCATTAAGATCCAGACATGGAAATCTGATCTCATGTTATTTACCAACCATTTTGTGCTCAGGCTACATCAAGCCGGAGACCCCATTCCGCACCACACTACAAGCCGTTACCCATCGGCCTAAACACCACAAAATTCTTGCTCCAGATTTTTATCTGTTAAGCAAACCCATTATTACCAAGCTCCACATTCCCTAATGTTGAAGCCATTTTTCACCACAATCCCCATGGAGTCCTCGAATGCTTTGCTATCAAGAATGGGACATACCTAATCTACCCTTAGGATCCACTTTTTAGTGTGCTCAAATAATAAGGAACATTTTCACAAATTACACCTCTTCGATTCATGATCAAGAGGTATTTATCTCCAATCAACCTTCGAGTCACCAAACGGAATTTTCCGTCGTGACGCTCAACTCCATATTATCTATGAAACAAACCATTATTACCAAGCTCCACATTCCATAATGTCGAAGCCATTTTCACCCTGACCCAGATACGGAGTCCTCGAATGCTTTGCTACCGAGAACGGGACATACCCAATCTACCCTTAGGGTCCACTTTTTAGTGTGCTCACGTGATAAGGAACATTTTTCACAAATTACATCTCTTCGATTCATGATCAAGGAGGAATTATCTCAAATCAATTTTCGAGTCACCAAACGGCTTTTACCGTCATGACCCACACACTTTAAGGTCCTAACAACTCGCTTAGGCACACATTCAGAACTACGATCTGGTTTGATTTCACTTCACGTGAATACGTAGGCAGTCCTTCAAGGACACAACCATACACCTCAAAATCACTTTAAGGTCCTAACAGTTAGCTTAGGCACACACACCCCCGAACTACGATCTGGTTTGATTTCGCAAACACGCGAATATGTAGGCAGTCCTATTACGAGGGCACAACCACACCCCCACACACATTCAATTTTCAAACCCTTTAATTTGCAACCCATTGCACACACAACTCAGAACTACGATCTAGTTTGATTTCGCAAACACGCGAATACGTAGGTAGTCCTATTACAAGGGCACAACCACATACCCCTTTCACAACATTTCCGATTTTCAATCCTCAATAACCAGCTCAGAACTACGATCTGGTTTGATTTCGCAAACACGCGAATACGTGGGCAGTCCCCCAACAAGGACACAACCGCACACCCATTTCAATCTCAACCATCAACATCAATCCTCAAAAGCAGCCCACGCAGCTACAAAATTAATCTTATACTTCTTTACTGGGGGCTTCTTCCTTAAGACATCGCCCATTCCTCCTTTTGTCAAAATTCCCACCTTCTCACTCTGCGGGGCTTCTCTTTCAAGACGCCACCCGTCCTTTGTCCTCAAACATCTTTTGAGTCTCAACTACAGTCCAAAATAAAACCGCATATAGCCTAATGCTCGGTTCGGACGATGATAAGGTCTTGGTTCCGCTCTCTGAATCATCATACCTCGAGAAGGGATCTCAAACAAGCAAACGGAGGCAAAGATGTCTGAAGAAGATAATCAATTCATGTTCCCCGGCCGAGTGGACCTTCTAGTCCAAGGATTTGATACGCGTTGTCACCCTTTTTTGGCTAGGAGTTGCACTTACATGTGCAAAGTCTGTCAGAGTCACCCTGTGTCGTGTCAACACCAACTTTGTATTACATTCACGACCATCTCCTTGTCAGTCTGTCAGTATGCGCCTGTGTGAGTCAATGTCCCATACAGTCACATGTCTCCAATCCATCCAATCACAGATCTACGAGTAACAAGACTCGCCTTTAAGCTTCACAATATTTGAAACTCCTATCTCCCTTCGCGTGAGATATTACATGCTAGTTGCCTATATGCTAACTGCTCACATGCTTATGTGCTTACGTGCTAGTTGCTTATGTGCTTACGCACTTATATGCTTGCATTCAACGTGCTTGTCTATGCGACTGCGGATTTGTGTGGTCACTAACCATGCAGATAATCTTGAGAAGACAAACTCACTCCAACGGAGTACTGCGTTCTTCCCAACAAATAGCGACCCATCAAGTCCAAGAGCTTTAACCCCACCGATTACATGGCGGACGCTACCTCCCAACGAGCAGCAACTCATATCCCCGTCGAGTCCTGAGAGGTTTCTAACTCCCCAGCGAGTACCGATTTTTTAAATGGATGTCACACATGCTATTTTCCACAGTCGATCATTTGGCCATCGATGGCTGGCGAGCCTCAAAACGAACCATCAACATAGCTAGCGAGCCTTTGCACGCACACGAGAAGCAATTCAAGGACATATCCCGAAGATGCCTGATGTATGACTCCTTCCTATGGCTGGCGAGCCTTACAACGCACCATGGCTGGCGAGCCTTACAACGCACTGAGGCTGGCGAGCCCTCTTCATATCCGCAGCACAGCTGGCGAGCCTTTGTCCGCCAATAAGACAAAACTCGAGGACGTATCCCGAAGATGCCTCGGGCACGACTCCTCCACACAGCTAGCGAGTCTTGGTCCGCAAATGAGTTACAACTCGAGGACGTATCCCGAAGATGCCTTAGGTACGACTCCTTATCACAGCTGGCAAGCCTTTGTCCGCAAACGCGCAAGGACATATCCCGAAGATGCCTCACGTATGATTCCCTCTTATGGCTGGCGAGCCTTTATACGTAGTCAAATGGACTTTAAACGACCCGAATCGAAAGTCCACAGACTCTAAACTATTCCCGACGGTAGGTCCTTGACTCGAATTCTCGAGTCGCCTCGACGTCGCCCTTCCTGACGGCAGGTCCTTGGCTCAAACCCTTTTGAGTCGCCTTGACGCCGCAATGGTCTTCAGGTTATAATCTTCGATTGACCTGGAGATCATAATTTGACTTTCACCCTGTCCAAGCCTCAGTCAAATTGGGGGCTCTGTAGATACCCAGTATCTGCACCTTCCGAAAACCACCCGATGATGATCGGACTATAACTTGTTTTTTATATGCGTGCGTGGATTGGCTATACATGAGACGGTTTAATGCACTAATAGGATATGAAAAATAATTTCAAAAATTTTCTAACTTCATTTGCATTAAAATAACACTATTTAGAGTTAAAACCGTCTTCGGACCCAAAACCGACTCAGAAACCTGCAACTCGAGTCCACCTGAGTCAACCCGAGTCAACCCAAATCTCAAATGTCGAAAATAATGCCATGAATGTTTTCATCATGTCATTTCCATTAAAATGACCCTAATTAGAGTCAAAACCGACACCGGGCCAAAAACATACTCGAAATTCAAATCCCGACTCACACGGGTCAAACCCGAGTCAAGCACACAAAACTCCTACCTCAAGTAACACCAAAATCATCTTATTAGATGCCCATATTATTACACGACATCCTATTTGATTACCACAAAAAAATAATGGATGGAGAATATGCCACGTCCAAATTGAAAGGGACAATACACCCCTTTCCATCACGAGGTAGCTCGCGCCTCAATGGGGTGTCTGCTTAGCTTCCAAGCAAACACAACCGACCTACCATCCCACATTTCTCTATAAATACCCACCATCACACACCATAATCTTCACGCAAGCGTCCGCCCCTTCACCTCTCCCTTAAACTTCTAGACTCGACTTCCTAAGTCACAAAATCGACACGTGTTTGCGACCTACCGATCGTAAACACAAGCCTTACACATATTGTTTGGTACCGTCGCCGTGCATTCGACCGACCCATTTGACCAACTCAATTCATCAATCAACATGTTTTAATTAACATATTTTCAACATATTTTCAAAACCAAATCCTTTTTTAAGTAACTCTTTTTAAACTTCTTTGATCGCGAGTAGTCACAACGAGAAAACCGTCTCTAAAGTCGTCTACCACGCAAACATCAAAATACGTAAGTTTGAGGGTATAAATATCTCATTTATTTCATTTCTTTACTATTTTTATGAGTTTATATGCATGAACAATGCATAACACGATTCAAATATAGGTTAGACGAGCCAAAACCGAGTTTTGGCCTGAGACAAGAGCTCCTTGATATGCAGGGAGGCTCGCGCCTCTTATAGGTGTCCAGGTCAGACTCATCCATGTTTTTTCTCGTCTTTCCTCTTTATTTTATTTCTTATTTGTAATCGGTTTTTACCATTTCGAATGTTTTAATTCATTTTTATGATAAACATGTTTTGACCATTACAAAAATCATCCTTGGTTCCTTATACCATGACGGTTTATTCCGTGACTCGATGATATTATTGGTTAATTACATATTAAAGGGTATTTTAACCCCCTTTTATTTTATTTACTATTTTTCTCATTTATTTACATTTGCAAACATATTAGTCATAATTCATAATCATCCTTGGTTCTTTATACCATGTCGGTTTAATCCGAGTACGATGACAAACTTGACTAATTACAAATAATCGAAGTTAACATAATTAGTTCAAATCAAACATTTTACATTTTTATTTGTAAATCATGCTTTTCATACATGCAAATCCGACAACGAATATTACTAATATAATAGTAGTTATTCCGAGTCATGCAAATCATACTTGCAAATTATTAATCACAAAAAATGGTTTTAAACAACCTTTTTAACAACCAGGAGACGCCCCTTGGTTCGCCCCATGGCTCGCGCCCCAAGAGGCCCTCTGCTTTCATATTTCAAAACCTGGGCAGAGCCCCTTACCTCGCCAATAGGCTCGCGCCTTAACAAGGTTGTCTGGCACTGTTCTGCCTCGTTTTTAGCACTTGTCTAGGATGATCCCGATTACAGTTTATCCGAATACATGATGGATCAGATTGACAAGTTTGCGAAAAAAACAAACAGCACAACAATTAATTAAAAACAGATTTGGCCTTCAATTATTATTACAATTTACAATAACATAGACTTAAAAAAGTTATCAACAACGTGAGTTATTTCATGTGTGCGTAAGTTGTACACTATCTTTTTTTAACACCCTTTTTTTTTCAAATAATGGATCGTGTTAAGCATCATAACCCGAACTTGGAAAATGGATGTTTAATTTCTGTTTTCACATGCAAATCAATCTAAATCCAACTTGACATCTTATGCTTGATATTTGGATTAACAAACCGACTTAGAAAGCTCACATGTTAGGTTAACACTTTTGGATGCGCATTCATGCATTTAAACCGTTTTATCAACTCTTGCACTTAAACAACCACGATTGATCAGTAGAGGCCGCTAACGCGGGCGGGATTGGGTGTCCGATTAAAGGGCTTCCCAATACGTACCCTCACCCCTTACTCAGAACCTTTGAATAGTGGATGGCCTTATCCAGGGCGCACGAGAGTCATTTTAGGCATAGAATGATAAAAGGGTGACGAGTCCTTATCTTTAGTACCTATGTCAAACACTGCTTTGTGCTTCGTTTGACCGAGGTGTAAAGTGGATTTCGAACGGGTTCCAGGCATCCCATAATTGCTTGGTGGCGACTCCGAACATCTCTAATCGTTTCGAGACGAAACCGAGATGAAACCGACCGATCTAAAGCGATCCGGTCGAAAGCATTATTACGCCGCCGAGCGTGGCTTTCAAAAGACCGCTGCATCTCCACAGTTTGGCTTGGCGTGCAGGTGGCCCGTGACCGCAGATCGGTAGGTGGCCCAAATCCACAGACCGAGATGTGGCCCATGTCCACATCATTTCATTCCTTTGTTTCATAAATGCATCATTCCTACATTAAACACCAAATAGCGGAAGTATCGACATTCTAGCATAAAAGGCATGTAATTTATATAAACTAGCATGAAAACCGCATCAAAAGTAACTAAGTGGAGGCATAAATATGTATATAATTATGACTCATCAGCTATAGTAAGATTGATAAGGCATATTACTTTACGCCGTGTCCCATCATATGCGCGAACATCCTGATTGGTCGGGGTCCAATCCCACTCTTTCATCCTTAGCTTATATGTTGTTTTTATGGGTATGACATTAACTGCAGAGCCATCATCCACTAGTGTCATTGGTACATTCTTCTTAAGACATGTGACAGTGATGTACAAGGCTAGATTGTGAGTGGCACCAAAAGGTGGTAAGTCCTCATCTGAGAAATTAACTTGGTTACTTAGCTTGATTGAGTCCTTGAGGACTAGGCTGACTACATCGTCGGGAGTAGAGTCGTGTGCTACATTGAGTTTAGCCAATGCTTGCAATAAAGCTTAGCGATGTGGAAATGAACTAGCCACTAGCTGCCAGACTGAAAGATCAGTCTTTGTCTTCTGTAGTTATTTCATTAGGTGATCAGTGGCTGAATCCTCCCTATTATCTGTTGGTGGTGCTGTTGGAATATGTGTCCTCCGACAATAATGCGATCACGACTGTTGATCATGATGATCACATGTTTAAATCTCATTATAAAGAATACAATTGGGAAGTAATTTTTACTGTCAACTGATCAACATATCGGTAATGATTGGCTGACTAGAGTTTGACATTAATGTCGTGCGACGGTGGTGATCAGTTGATCCTCTAGGTCATACCTATAGGGCAACACTCTTAATTGATCATTTAATTAATCGTATAACGTTACGAGTTAATTAAATTACTTGAAAATTGACGGACGATTTTGGAAGTAAAATTTACGTATCACATTGAAATTTGATTAAATGAGATACGGTCTGAGTAATTGAATTGTATTATTACTCAGATGAAATTATTGTTTAAAGAAACAATTAAAATTGAATGAATTATTATAAATACAATTTGTTGTGATTTATAATTGGTAAAATATTTTGGTACAAGTAATTATGAATTACTAAAGTCGATTTTTGTATATGACGTATTTTTATTAATACGTTGATTTTTAATATGTTAAAAATACATAGCAATTTTATGTGACATGTGACATATTGACAAATTTGACAAAAATAAAATGGGTTCCATTTTATGAAGGTACCGAAATTAGGGGAGGATTAGGCTAAATATTGTGTTGTTTAAATTAGTGGAGAACATAATCATTCACTAATAGCCTAGCCATGCAACCCTAGTTTGTATTGTGAAGATAAACAAAGGCATGCATTGGCTCCCTTTGCCCCTCCTTCCCACCGGTTTTTGAGATAAAAAACCATTTTGGTTTTTCATCTTATTTTACCTAATAATACACTAAAAATATAGTTAGTGCAATTCATTCTTTACTCATCCAAAATAAGAATTCTAGAGAGATAAAAAGCTCCCTTCTTCTTCCTCCCAAAACCGAAAATATTAAGTGTCTTATAATATTTTTGGGTCATTTTTCTACAAGATTAATATTGTACTAGTATCTATAATATTAATTTTAATTAAGAGTAAGCTTTGGGTATAAATCCTTGGGAGAGATCCTACACTTGGATCATAGTTCTTCCACTAAGGAAAGCACAAGAACAAGAGAGAAAGGTGATCTCTCTTGTGCCCATTTGAACCGAAAATCCAATGTAAGAATGGATGTTTCTTCCTTATTTTATTTATTTGTTTGCATGCATAAGATCATTAGATAATTTTATGACAAATTAAATTAAAACATATATGAATATGTAAGTATATAGATCTACTTTTCCTTCAATCGGTATCAAGAGCCATGGTTGTTTGCATGCAAATCGGTTAAAAGTTTTTCCGAGTTATAAAGATTAACATATAAAACTTGTATAATTTGTTTTATTATGATATATCACGAAATTAATTCATGCATATTAAAATTTCTGGTCCTAAAATGTTTTAGGATATTTTGGTTAATTTACGGATTTTATTGTTCATATTGTACAATAATGGCATTTAAATATGATTTTATGAGTAAAAATGTCATTTTCGGTCTAAAATAAGCTATACTTCGAATTTTCCAGTGATTTTTGGATATGTTGTCACATATATTATTTTGAGAACCTGTAAATTTTCATAATTTTTGGACTTCTTATGCTCGAAAAATGGATTTTTCATTATTAAATTCGGATTTAAGTGAAAAATAGGTTAATATGAGATAAATTTCGAATCTGGTCATAGAAATTTAATATATTGTCACATGAAATTTTACAAGATGTGTGTAAAATAATAGGCTATAGTGAAGTCTTTTTGCATGATTTATGGATTTTTGAAGAAAAATAGCAAAAATAGTGACATTATTAGTGAAAAATTAATACAACATAATCTATGACTAAGGAAAAACGTCCAATGTTGCATTTTATTATCTTTTTCAGATCTAAAATTGAAAAATTAATGAATATAATTTTTCCCATGTTTTTTATGATTATTTTAGTTAAAACCGATAAACCGCAACATTGTTTTTCCGGATAAATTTCAAAATTTTAACCTAAGTTTTTGAACATTATGAGTGTCATGGTATTTTTTTCCAGAATGTTCATGAGTTTAAATTTCAAATTTTGAATTTATTTGAAATTTTGTGAATTTATTTGAAGTTTATAGCTTATTTTTGTAATTTTTGGTCCATTAATGAACAATTTTATAAATATGAGTTAATTATGGTCAAATAATTAGTGAAGACTAAATTTTTGAGTCCTAAAAGGTTAGGGTAATTAACTTATGCATAAATGTGAATTTATGTATTTTTTGTGATTATAAAATGTTGAAATCACGCAAATCCGTAAAAATCGAGTAATATACGATATTGGCTAATTAAAGGCGATTTAGCATAAAATTGAGCATGTTCATACATATTATAATGCTGCATTTTCTTTATGATTGTCATAATTTTAATTTATGTAATTTTTGAATTATGTAATTTTACTTAGTATGACCTTAGTTTTAATTGGTATTTCCCGAAATGTATGGGAATATCGATTCGGTTGTAATTTATTGTGATCTCGTATCACCGTTTTGTAATTTAATAGATTTATTTTATTTTAGTTACAAATGTATAATAGGAAATTATGTAATTTGCTATGTAATTTAATTTACTTCGGAGTTCCCAAAGACGGATTTCTTCAAGAATGGCGATACATAAAGACGGTGTTACCTCGAGATGCGTGCCACAACCGAAGTTCAAGGGACCAATGGAGTTGGTTTCCGAATATGTAATAGTTAAATAGTTTTTCTATTTTAGGAAGGCCATACTAGGATTTATTTTTATGTTTTGCATTTTATTTATATGTCACATGCATCGCTAAATCGCCATAACTAAAACATGCATCTTCTTTCATCGAGTTTATCGACCGTGTCAATTAGAATTATCGTAGTTCACCGCTTTAGTTCACTTAAAACGTGATAGATAATAAATTGACATGACCTCTCGCTAAAACAATCAATTGAGACATAGCCTTACCAAATAGTAGAAACCATGAAAACCTATTTCGCGAGGGAGTACACTCGGCCCTACCAGGGTACAAACCTTGTTACGTAGGGGAAGTGGGTGATGAATGTTAATCTACCGAGTTCATGTTAATGAGGGTTTCATCGGCCATACCGTGCCCAAGTTGATGTGGATTTGGATCATGGACACATTTATTCGAAATTTGGATTGAACTCAACAAAAGTTTTTTGATAAGGGTTTCATCGGCCATACCGTGCCCTTGTCGGATGTGTTTTGGGCTATAGATAATTATTAGAGTAATTTTATCAACCAAGAGTTCTAAAAGTAGAATCGATTAAAACGTTAATCCACCGAGTTATATTGATAAAGGTTTCATCGGCCATACCGTGCCTAAGTCGATATGAATTTGGGTCTTGGAATCATTTATCTAGTTGGGTAGAGGTCACTAGAAAAATGCATAAAACTTGTTTAAATCATACATTTTTACGAGTATTATTAAAACGACATTTGTTTTACTCCTTCTATTTTGTTTTGTAGACCACTTCTTTTTCTCATAACTAATGGCAACACCAACCCCTAACGCCTCGCCTCTCGCTAGTTCATCATGGCTCCGATCCTTCATGGATCGATGTAAACTTGAAAAGAATGGGTTAAATTTCTCCTATTGGGATGCCCAACTCAAATTAGCCGCCCAAGGTGACGACAAACTTCGTTACCTTACCGAGGCCTCTCCACCCGAACCTACTACTAGGTCGACCGCCGCCACTAGGGAAGCATATGAGGCTTACCAAAAGGAGTCCGCCGCAATGAAAAATGTCTTGATATTTGCGATGGAGGCGGATCTCCAAAGGAGAGCCTTTAAAATGGGCAATGCTAATGAGATTTACTCCAAGCTTGTGACAATGTTTTCACAAACTCCGCGGATCGTCCAATATGAGGCGGCCGCGGCATTCTTTGATCTCGACTTCAAAGAGGGCCAAAAGGTTAGCCCTCATGTGCTCAAACTTATGGAGCTTGTTGAGACCTTGAAGATTCAAAAGGTTGAAATCCCCAAAGAACTCATTGTAGATAGGATTCTATACTCCTTGTCCAAAGTCAAAGCGTATGTTCAATTCCGGGTGAATTTTAACATGCAAGACAAGGATGTGTCTCTTGAAGAATTGCACAAGTTACTTGTGCAAGCCGAAAGGGACATGGGGTTAAATGTGAACCCACCCAAGGATGTGCTTAACATAAGCACTAAGAGTAAAGGGAAGTTCAAGAAGAATGGGAGGAAGGGTAAGAAGCAAGCTCCCACTTTCACCAAAGCTAGGACTTGTGAAGCTAGCACTTCAAAAATCAAGAAGGGTCCTCTTGATAAATGCCATTATTGTAATGGTATGGGACATTGGAAAAGAAATTGTTCCAAATACCTTGGTGATATTAAGGCTGGAAAGATTACTCCAGTAGGTAAATGACTATCCATTCTTTTATGTTTCTAATTCAACTATGGTATTATGATACAAAGTTGTGATAATGTATCTCCCTTTTTATTGTAAATAGGGCCTCCACCAAGCAAAGACAAAGGAAAAGAAAAGCAAGCTTAAGAAACCATCAAGAAGCTAGGAATAGCTTTCATGGAGCTTTGCTTTTATTGTCTTATTTTATTCATGTTTTGGATTTTAGAACCTTAAGTTTCCGTGTTTGACATGGGAAGGTATTTTGGATAATTTGTTGTATTTTGGATAATGGTGACTTGGTTTGCAACCCAAGTCACCCGTTTTATCATTTTATCCTATGTTCTAAAATTCGTGTTTAAATGCTTACTCTAAGAAACATATAACTTAAAATGATCTAATAGACAAATATAATGACGGGTTTCATTATATGTCCACATGCTTAAGGCTTGTGTATGATCATTTATAAGGCGACTTGGAGTCTATGAACTCTCTTAAAGGAATGTCAATCACCAAGTACACTTACGAAATCTATAACTATTAGTCAATCTATGAGATATTTCTCCTTATAACTTCAACATCATTATTTGTGTCTCATATGCTATCTTTGAATCTATAGTGTATTTATTCTAAAGATAGAGTGGGAGAAAAATGAGGACACAACACACGTAGAGAATGATTTGAATAAGGTTATATCTATTCACATAGTATACCAAATAGATGAGATCTATGGTCTCAAGTAAGTTCTATATGACTAAAGAGACCAAGTGAAGTAATCATAAGAGTATATTCTCAAGATAACTACACGAGGAGACCAAAAGAAAGTTTTGGAACAAAATGACTAATGTAAAGTCTTAACAAGGTTTTTGACTAGTTTATGATAAATTTTGACCAATAGTTTCAAACCTTGAGATTTACTTAAGAGCCTAAATGAATCAATGTAACATCCTAGTAATAAGCGATATTTATGACTAGAGGTTGCAAGGATTGATATACCGATATCTTCAATAGCCAAAGTTTTAAACCACGCAGATGTCATTACTTAACCTCATTATGAAAATGAATTGGTTAAACCTCCTTCTAAAAGGGATATTTTGAAGGATGTGTATTAGGTATTACTCATATTTAATAAATGACATTGCCACACATCATTATGATATGAATGTGTTAGAGATTTAAAATCTCTTTCCCTAAGGTTAAGATCAGACCTCTTCGAAATAGGAATTTTAAAAGGATATGATGGGAACATATTTGGTTTCATCTTAATAACTTTGCAAAGCAACATACATTCCAAATTTTGAAATGTGTTCAATTGAATGATCAATTTCGAAACATGTGGAATTAAGTGGGAGCATTAGAAATTATCATGTGAAGACATGGAATTTAGTGGGAGCTATCATCCTTTGAATGTTTACAACTCATTACTCATTAGGAATGACGAGCTAATATCTTCTTTCACAAAGAAGTATTTGAGTTTTCAATTCTGGATGAAAATGGACTATGATGAATCCAATTACATCAAGGGATGTTGGATAAGTATTGGGAGATACACATCGAATCAACAGAAACATAGGTTATTCATCTAAATGAAATGGAATTGCCATTAGCAGTCATGGTCGTTCCTTGAACCTAAATATAGTTGATGACATGATTAAAAGTTACTAATGTTTTCGCCATTAGAATAATCATGCATATGTCCAATGGTGAATCATATGCATAAGAGCATGATGATTCATTGGTAAGCCACAATAGAAACGTCATGAATTCTCGAGTAGAATCCGATGAGCGATTTCGGTGTTTGTCAGAATGCTCTTATATATGTCAAGAGGTTGTGCATATTATGAAAAACCGAGCACATGTAAGGATTTATGAGAATCCTAAATCTTTCAAGCTAGAAAGAGAAATAAGAAGTTTTGGAAAGATACTTAGTTAGAGAATAAGTTACTCAAAACTAATCTTTCCTAATATGCTAGGACTTGTGAGAAGTGCTAGACCAATCGTCTTGGCAAATTGTTGTAAGACTCTACAAAACATATACCTAGTGCATTGTGTGTGGATGGAGTACTTGATCAGTACAAGTTATATCATTCATCACAAATTCGTTCGTTATGTGATAATCGATAAGGAAGTTCTTTCAAGTTAAAGAACCGAAACCAAGGTCGGGAACCTTGATGTGTACTTGGTAAGATTCATGCTATGAGAGAGAACATGAATGTAAAGGAAAATGCAAGTGTAAGAAGTTTGAACACATGGACACATGGTATGTTAAACTTCTATTGCAATCAATAAGTGTTTACACTTACGATATGCATCACAAGGTTGTAATATGGTATTGACTACCCGAGTGTGATGTCGACATTTGTCGTTTGAGTTATTATTAACTCACTTTATACTTTGTTATTTCCAAACGGATTGTGGAGACAATTGAACCCCGTTAAAGTGAACATGGATTAACATAGTATTTGCCCATAGTTACTTACATAAGGTGACGTCTCGGAAGTGACTAGAGTGTGATGCGATTGATGGCAAGTTCAAGTGCCATAGAGTCATGTGAGATGACTAGTCGATCACATAGGCAGACTGTTAGGAACATTTTGTCGGGCCTAATGACCGCTTATAGAGTTCTGGCAAATTTATATAGCCTGGTCGTGGCGAGAGCTGCTATAGTATTCAAATGAGTTGATTCTTTTGACTAAAGACTATTCGCCTAAGATGGCACGATTTGGATTAACTTTGATTTGTGTTACTACGACCTTCGTAAATGGGGTCAAATGGGCATATTTTGGGTTATGATGGATGTGGCTAGTTGAAGGGAATGAGTGCGATAGGAATTGTCCACCCCTAGTCAGGGTTATAACAATATCTCAGGGCCACTCGAGGAGTAATGAACTGGAAATGCGTGGCCACGCTCGGAAGGTATCTATGATTGATAAATTCGGTCAATCAGTTATTCTCCAAATCGAGGAAACCACTCTCCATATGATCACTTGCAAGTACGACCTGAAAGACACCTTGCATTGAGTGGGAGATAGTAATAGGATAAGAGAATTGGTGACGCACACTTGTCGAGGACAAGTGGGAGATTGTTGAAATATGTGTCCTCCGACAATAATGCGATCACGAATGTTGATCATGATGATCACATGTTTAAATCTCATTATAAAGAATACAATTGGGAAGTAATTTTTACTGTCAACTGATCAACATATATCGGTAATGATTAGGGCGACTAGAGTTTGACATTACTTGTCGTCGTGCGAATCTGGTGATCGATTGATCCCCTAGGTCATACCTATAGGCCAACACTCTTAATTGATCATTTAATTAATCGTATAACGTTACGAGTGAATTAAATTACTTGAAAATTGACGGACGATTTTGGAAGTAAAATTTACGTATCACATTGAAATTTGATTAAATGAGATACGGTCTGAGTAATTGAGTTGTATTATTACTCAGATGAAATTATTGTTTAAAGAAACAATTAAAATTGAATGAATACAATTTGTTGTGATTTATAATTTGTAAAATATTTTGGTACAAGTAATTATGAATTACTAAAGTCGATTTTTGTATATGACGTATTTTTATTAATACGTTGATTTTTAATATGTTAAAAATACATAGCAATTTTATGTGACATGTGACATATTGACAAATTTGACAAAAATAAAATGGGTTCCATTTTATGAAGGTACCGAAATTAGGGGAGGATTAGGCTAAATATTAGTGGAGAACATAATCATTCACTAATAGCCTAGCCATGCAACCCTAGTTTGCATTGTGAAGATAAATAAAGGCATGCATTGGCTCCCTTTGCCCCTCCTTCCCACCGGTTTTTGAGATGAAAAACCATTTTGGTTTTTCATCTTATTTTACCTAATAATACACTAAAAATATAGTTAGTGCAATTCATTCTTTACTCATCCAAAATAAGAATTATAGAGAGATAAAAAGCTCCCTTCTTCTTCCTCCCAAAACCGAAAATATTAAGTGTCTTATAATATTTTTGGGGTCTTATAATATTTTTGGGTCATTTTTCTACAAGATTAATATTGTACTAGTATCTATAATATTAATTTTAATTAAGAGTAAGCTTTGGGTATAAATCCTTGGGAGAGATCCTACACTTGGATCTTAGTTCTTCCACTAAGGAAAGCACAAGAACAAGAGAGAAAGGTGATCTCTCTTGTGCCCATTTGAATCGAAAATCCAATGTAAGAATGGATGTTTCTTCCTTATTTTGTTTATTTGTTTGCATGCATAAGATCATTAATTAATTTTATGACAAAATAAATTAAAAAATATATGAATATGTAAGTATATAGATCTACTTTTCTTTCAGGTGCGACATTCCCATTGGTAGCTAAATTACTCGTCTGTCCCAGGGTGACATTTTGATATGGGCGACCTGATCGAGTAAGATGATCCACGTCAAGATATTCTAATGTTTTGACTAAAGGGTGTTCTTTGAGGTAAACATCTTCGCCATCATCTGTCCAAACGTCATTGATATTGTTGAGCTCTTTCAAGCGCAGAATTTTTGCCTCTAGATCGATGATCTGTTAAACCAAATTGTCAACTACCGTGATGACTTCTTTCATTGTAGATTCATGGTATAAATGGCCATTTGCGTGGTTTCCTTTTCTTAAGTTGAGGCATTGGGATTGCGTAGGGACAAAATGACATCCTCTAATTCAGCAACTTGTCTACTCACGCACTTTGCCCATGAGACAAAATCTGCAATAGTAAGTGCGATGGTAGAGTAGGTTTATCCGTGGCCAACCATGTTGATCTCATATTCAACTGGAGAGATAAGGTCTGAGAAATCCATGGTGGATTCCTCATCCGAGATCATCAGAATTCCAAGAGGATTCAGAGTGTTGTTATGTTTACTTGCGGGGGGGATAAACAAGCACCTGTCTTCGATCATGTCCTGAATAGCATGCTTCAACTTATAACAGTTTTCCGTGTGGTGCCCTTTACCCATGTGATATTCACAATAAGCGTTGTCGTCCCTGAATTTAGACTTCTTTTCTGGGTTAGGTGTAGGTACTATTGGTTATATTCTGCCCTGTTTTGACAACCTTTTCAACGCATTTGAATATATGTCATCAATGTCAGTGAATTTCCTTGGTGTATAATTTCTTTTAGATGACTCGATGATGTTGACATCGTCGGTTTTGCTAGTGGAACCGTAGGAACGACTTCCAGCTGATGTTGATCCTTGATATCTGCGCCCTACAGTTTGGACAAGAGTCATTTGCGAATATCGTCTTCTATACACTACTAAAATAAAGCAGAATAGTGACGGCAAAACTGACGGAAATATTTGATGTTTTGGTACCTCAAGTGATTTGCATAGATAGGCCTTAGATTGTCCACAAATTTCTGCACAAGAGTGGCCTCATCTAGACGCTCAACAATTTGGGTGCTAGTCTTTCTCCACCTACTTAGGAAATCGGTGAAACCTTCTTTTTCATTCTGGGTGAGGACCTCTAGAATATCTGCATACTGTTTAGTGAACTCTATAGTAGCATCATCCCAAGTAGAAATTTTCTTGTGATCTAGAGAGTAGAACCACTGTTTGGGAATGGTATTGAGAGATGAAGAAAAGATCCTTAGGAACATCTCTGGCTTAATGCCCTTGATAGACATGTAGTCTTTGAAAGCATGAATGTGGTTTCGAGGGTTTTCGTGTAACACCCCCATACACCAAGGTGCCTTACCAAGACCACCTAGCGCATGAGAATGCTACCATATTGGTTACCCAGATATAACAATCAAAAGTGACCATTCAGAAACGTACTTTCAGTAAATAAGTTTAAAATGATTACATCAAAACCAAAACTAAAAGTAAGATACAATTGTTCCAAACTAAAATCCAACTAAAGTAACAAATGTTATGACACAACAGCGGAAGTCTATAACTTTGACACGTGGTGACTCCATCCCGAGCTAATCCCGCGTGCATCCAAGATATACCTGGTAGATAACTGCTTACCATCCCCGAATGGATCACCACAGTTTTCAAAACATTTAAAAAGGTCAGTTACCGCATAAACAATATAAGATAATACAACAGACAGATACACAATCATAATCCTCCAACACCGTCACATTGCCAATCATCTGACTACATACTAAAGTGTGTAGCCCTGCCAGAATATCCATCGCAACAGATATTCCATACCGCCAGTGGGGGACCGAAGCCGTTCCCACCTAAGCCCCGCTCATCTCCATCGAGCGAATACCCCATGTCCATTAATGTGCACATCCCCTTTATGAGGGGAACCACAATGGGCAAATCAAGGGCATAAATCCACTCCTGCAAGTGACTCCACTCAGTCGATGGCACACCTCACGAAACACAGACAATCAACAACAACCAATTACAATATCAATGTAAAATAATACCAAAACATATTACGATATGATCACCATGCCAATCAACCAAACAACCATCTTATAATCATTTAAACAATAACTGAGTAGGGAAACCCTACCTGGAATGAAATCACCGATCAACAATCACAAGCAGCGGATCAAAAGCGTTCCTCTACGAAATCACCTCCTATAATCACATAATCATACAATAATCTAACATCAACAATACTCCCAGTAATCCCAAAATCATCCAATTAGGGTTTAAACAAAACTAATGAATCAACATAAAAATGGTACAAGGACCTTACCCACAATACGACGATCTCAACGGTATAAAAAAACTCTGAAATCCGACGATTCTAGCCCGTTGAATTTGATAGCAATGCGAGAGAAGAACTTACGTTGCTTTGATTTCTTTTGTAAAAGGTTTAGAATAAGGTAAAAAGATAAAAGAAACTGACGATTCCACTCTATATAACTTTCACGCGTTGTTATCAAACCCGGCCAAAAACCCGTATAACCCGACTTAATCGATCGAGTAACTAAGGTACTCGATCGAGTACCGCCTACCCGATCGAGTTACCCTCACTCGATCGAGTATCCATCAAGCAGAACACTCTCCAAAACGCAAAACTAAGTTACTCGACAGAGTAAGCCCTACTTGATAGAGTACCCAACAACTCATAAATCCGTGGTATTTGTAGATACCCAGTATCTGCACCTTCCAAAAACCACCCGATGATGATCGAACTATAACGTGTTTTTGATATGCGTACGTGGATTGGCTATACAAGAGACGGTTTAATGCACTACTCAAATAAGAAAAATGATTTCAAAAGTTTTCTAACTTCATTTGCATTAAAATAACACTATTTAGAGTTAAAACCGTCTTCGGACCCAAAACCGACTCAGAATCCTAAAACTCGAGTCAACCCGAGTCAAACCAAATCTCGAATGTCGAAAATAATGCCATGAATGTCTTTATCATGTCATTTCCATTAAAATGACCCTAATTAGAGTCAAAACCGACACCGAGCCAAAAAAACCGACTCGAAATTCAAATCCCGACTCACACGGGTCAAACCCGAGTCAAAGACACAAAATACCTACTCCAAATATCACCCAAGAGGAAGCTTACACGGCTAAGCAACCATCAAAGACCACAAATCACAACCAACAAAACATTGGTTAGAACAAATGGAAAATCTAAATTTGCGAAAAGGACAATACACCCATTTGTATCACAAGGTAGCTCGCGCCTAAAGCAGGTGTTTGCTTAGCCTCTACGCAAACTCAACCGACCTACCTCCCCACATTTCTCTATAAATACCACCCTTTACACACCAAAAAAACTCACGCGAGCGTCCGCCCCTTCACCTCTCTCTTAAACTTCTAGAGTCGACTTCCTAAGTCACAAAATCGAAACGTGTTTTTGACCTACCGATCGAAAACACAAGCCTTACACATTTTGTTTGGTACCGTCGCCGTGCATTTGACCGACCCATTAGACCAACTCAATTCATCAATCAACATGTTTTAATTAACATATTTTCAACATATTTTCAAAACAAAATCCTTTTTTAAGGCACTCTTTTAAACTTCTTTGATCGCGAGTAGTCACAACGAGAAAACCGTCTCTAAAGTCGTCTACCTCGCAAACATCATTACACGTAAGTTTGAGGGTGTAAACAACTCATTTATTTCATGTCTTTACTGTTTTTATGAGTTTATGAGCATGAACAATGCATAACACGATTCAAATATAGGTTAGACGAGCCAAAACCGTGTTTTGGCCCGAGACAGAAGCCCTTTGCTATGCAAAGAGGCTCGCGCCTCTTGTGGGTTCTCGGGTCAGACTCAAACGTGTTTGTTCTCGTCTTTCCTCGTTATTTCATTTCTGATTTGTAATCGGTTTTTACCATTTCAAATGTTTCAAATCGTTTTTATGACAAACTTTTTAACCATAAATCTTAATCACCCTTGGTTCCATATACCATGACGGTTTAATCCGTGACTCGGTGATATTAATTGGTTAATTACATTTTAAAGGAAATTCTTTTCTTTTATTTACCATTTTAATTCATTTTTATGATAAACATATTTTGACCATTACAAAAATCATCCTTGGTTCTTTATACCATGACGGTTTATTCCGTGACTCGATGATATTATTGGTTAATTACAAATTAAAGGGTATTTTAACATCCTCTTATTTTACTTAGCATTTTTCTCATTGGTTTACATTTGTAAATATATTAGTCATAATTCATAATCATCCTTGGTTCTATATACCATGTCGGTTTAATCCGAGTACGATGACAAACTTGACTAATTACAAAAAAATGAACTTAACATATTTAGTTCAAATCAAACATTTTACATTTTTATTTGTAAACTATGCTTTTCAAACTTGCAAATCCGACAACGAATATTACTAACACGATAGTAATTATTCCGAGTCATGCAAATCATATTTGCAATCATTCATCACATATACGGTTTTAAATAACCTTTTCAACAATGTTTTAAACAACCTTTTTACAACCAGGAGACGCCCATTGGGTCGTCGTCTAACTCGCGCCTCAAGAGGCTGCCTATTTTCAACTTTCAAAATCTGTGCAGAACCCCTTCCCTCGCCAATAGGGTCGCGCCCCAATGGGGCTGCCTGGCACTGTTCTGTCTCGATTTGGTACTTGTCTAGGACAATCCCGATTACGGTTAACCCGAATACATGACGGATCAGATTGATGAGTTTGCATTTTATACTTTATCTTTTAAACACACTTTTTTCAAATAAATGGATCGTGTTAAGCATCATAACCCGAATTTGGTAAATGGATGTTTAATTTCCGTTTTCACATGCAAATCAATCTAAATCCAACTCGACATTAATTACTTGATATTTGGATTAACAAACCGACATAGGAAATTCTCACATGTTAGGTTAAAGCTTTTGGATGCGCATTCATGCATTTAAACCGTTTTATCAACTTTTGCACTTAAACAACCACGATCAATCAGTTAGAAACCGCTAATGCGGGCGGGATTAGGTGTCCAATTAAAGGGCTTCCCAATACGTACTCTCACCCCTTACTCAGAACCTTTGGATAGTGGATGGCCTTATCCAGGGTGCACGAGAGTCATTTTAGGCATGGAATGCTAAAAGGGGGACGATTCCTTATTTTTAGTACCTATGCCAAACACCGCTTTTTTCTTTGGTTGACCTAGGTATAAAGTGGATTCGAACGGGTTCCAAGCATCCCACAAATTCTTGGTGGCGACTCCGAACATCTCAAACATCGTTTCGAGACCTTTACCGAGATAAAACCGACCGATCTAAAGCGATCCGGTCGAAAGCATTTTTTTGCCGCCGAGCGTGGCTTTCAAAAGACCGTTGCATGTCCACAGTTTGTCTTGGCGTGCAGGTGGCCCGTGACTACGGACCAGTAGGCGGCTCTCGCCCGTAGACCGGCTTGTGGCCCATGTCCACAGATTGGCGACTCCGCTGGGATAACTAGGACACTTGTGTCTTTGTGATCCTTAGAGGTGAAACTCGAACGAGGTCGTAAGTCAGGTTCCTTGTCCGGGCCCATAACCTAACCCTTTTCGACCAATTGGCTCGTCCCGTCGGCGTGAGTTTTCTCATCCCCGCGTTTCGAATCCCGATTGAGTCAAGCATACCGTTGACGTTACACATTTATGTTTCGTCAAAGAGCTTTCATCACCTTCGAGCACGAGGCTAAGGCCCCCTCCTTACACATTTTGTTTGGATTGGTATCCCTCTTGAAAATCGGGGTTTAATTGCTTGGTGTGTAACCCACCCTTTAAGCCAAAACCCGTGTCAGCATTACGCATAATATAATGAAACTATGAGTGCTTATGTGCTATGTGATCATAAGTCCTTCCGTGTCATTTCAAAAACACCCTTTCGCGCCGTTATAATGGCCATTTCAAACCTCGGTCTTTCGCCGACCGTTGCACGCCTTTTTAAGCCGTCGTAATGACGATTTCTAAACCCGGTTTTTACAACCGTTTCAAAGCACCTTTTTATGCCGTCGTAATGACAACTTTCAAAACCGGTTTCCTACAACCGTTTCAAAAACACTTTTTGCGCCGTTATAATGGCCGTTTCAAACCTCGCTCTTTCACCAACCCGTGTATACCCTTTTATACCGTCGTAATGACGATTTTTAAACCCATTTTTTACAACCGTTTCAAAGCACCTTTTTCATGCCATTATAATGTCCTTTCCAAACCTCGGTCTTTCACCGACCTTTGCACGCCTTTTTAGGTCGTCGTAATGACAATTTTCAAACCTGGTTTTTACAACCGTTTCAAAGCACCTTTTTATGTCGTCCTAATGACAACTTTCAAAACCGGATTCCTATAACCGTTTCAAAAACACTTTTTATGCCGTTATAATGGCCGTTTCAAACCTCGGTCTTTCACCGACCCGTGCATACCTTTTTTATACCGTCGTAATGACGATTTTCAAACCCAGTTTTTACAACCGTTTCAAAGCACCTTTTTCATGCCGTTATAATGGCCTTTTTAAACCTCGGTCTTTCGCCGACCGTTGCACACCTTTTTATGCCGTCGTAATGACGATTTTCAATACCGGTTTTTATAACCATTTCAAATACCCCTTTTTATGCCGTTATAATGGCCATTTCAAAACCCGGTTTTTATAACCATTTCAAATGCACCTTTTAATGCCGTTGTAATTTCAAACCTTTGGTTTTCACAAACCATTTCAAAATACCCTTTTACGTCGTCATCAATGACCGTTTCAAACCTCGGTCCGTTGCCGACCGTTACATTCTCAAAGCGCCCTTTTTACGCCGTCATAATGACAAATTCTACCCTCGAATTTTCAAAATTCGAAATCCAGTTTCAAACAAAAACGTTTTTCAAACCGTCGTAATGACGATTTCAACCCATGCAACTTTCCAAATTTCAAATTTCGTTTTCGAGATCAAATTTGGGTTCTCTAAGCCGTCGTAATGACGATTTCAATTCTCATAACTTTCGATTTGCTTACCGTCTTTTAAAGGTTAAAACGGTTTTCTAACCCGTCGTAATGACGAATTCAATCCTCATAATTTCCGATTTCAAAACATTAAAAACAAATTCAACCGTTTTCAAATTTCAAATTCAGATTCAAATCATTTGAAAACAAATTTAACCGTTTTCAAATTTCAAATCCAATTTCAAATCATTTGAAAACAAATTTAACCGTTTTCAAATTTCAAACCCAATTTCAAATCTTTGAAAACAAATTTAACCGTTTTTAAATTTCAAATTCAAAATCAAATCTTTAAAAACAAATTTAACCGTTTTCAGATTTCAATTCAAAATCAAATCTTTGAAAACCAATTTAACCGTTTTCAAATTTCAAACCCAATTTCAAATATTTGAAAACAAATTTAACCGTTTTCAGATTTCAATTCAAAATCAAATCTTTGAAAACCAATTTAACCGTTTTCAAATTTCAAATCCAATTTAAAATCATTTGAAAACAAATTTAACCATTTTCAAATTTCAAATTCAAAATCAAATCTTTGAAAACAAATTCAACCGTTTTCAAATTTCATTTCAAAATCAAATCTTTGAAAACAAATTTAACAGTTTTCAAACTTTCAACCCTACTTTAGATTCTTTGAAAACTAATTTAACCGTTTTCATGGCTATTGTGATGACGATTCCAAACTCTTCAATTCTCAATTTTCAAATCCGTGATTCGGAATTTCAAAAACCGTCTTCGGAAACAACACATTGTTTTCAGAGCCGCTGCAATCTCAACTCAAACCGTCTTTTGAAAACAAACCTAAGACAACCCTTTCAAATGACCGACTTTTGAAGATCCTTACTCTTCGGAAGCCGTCTATAAAACGACAAATGGATCTTTTTGAAAATTTCTATTTTCGAAAATTTGAATCCACCTTTCTGATTCAGCCTCCGAGTCGATTAGAGTCCAGTCGTTTTCAAGTCAAGT